>NW_027548384.1:0-837 GCF_008692635.1 Crocuta crocuta
GAGACGGGGAGACCCAGAGGGGGTGAGGCAGCCCTTCTAGGAGTCGGGGGGGGGCGGTGCTGGCCTGAGGCAGGGGCTGGGAGCTGGAGCTAAGGCAAGTCTCAGGACCATGGAGGAAGTAGAATGGACTGAGTGGTTCTGGTTCTTTCTCTCTTGGGCCCCCATCTTCTGATTGTGGAATGGCGGATGGGCAGGAGGGCCCCCCAAAGGTCCTCTCCCCCGGTCTCCTCACAGCTGGGGCCATTTTCTGCTTGCTCCAGCCTCCTTGGGCTTCTGGAAGTGACCTCCTGGGAGGCATCCCAGCTGGGAGGGGCACACCCCTAGCTTCTGGAGGCCTGGGGTGGTGTCAGCAGCCCGGGCACATGGAGCCTCCAGAAGGAAATTCCACCGCAGCCACAAGCCCGAGGTAGTGGCGGTCCAGGACAACGTAAGAAGGAATGGCATGTTGGCGTGGTCCTCGCTCCTACTGTCCCCACCCCTCTGGTGAGGAGGTCGAGGCTCAGAGAGCCAAGGGGCCCAGGATGGAAGCCTGGGTCTGTGCTGTGCTTGCCGAGGGCAGCTGAGGAGGGAGCCCACCCGGAGCGGGTGGGGAGGACATCAGAAAACGTCTGTGCTTTCTAAACAGTAAGAGCTCCCAAATGAGCGCCTCCCACCTTCTCCCACCAGGAGCCTCTCTCCCTGGGGGGACGCCAGGTCCTATCTCTGGAGTCTTCTCCTGGCTCTGCCTGGCCCAGATCCAGACGCAGGGGCTGCCCTCTGTGTCCCCTCCCTGGGCCCCACTGCTTGGCCTTCTTGTAGGGCTGCTCAGGCATGGATGCCCCCAGAGTCCCGTGGGGC
>NW_027548385.1:0-837 GCF_008692635.1 Crocuta crocuta
CTTGTCACTTCTACTCAACAATTCCGAGAGAAGACAGAATTACTCATTCTGTGACCAACACAGTAACTGATATAGGAATTGGCCTAAGCTTCCTGGATGGGAATTCCAGAAAATGCCTCTCAGGAAGCAGAGAGAAGGGATTTAAGGAAAGCCTTGGGCTGATTTTTTTTTAAACCATTTTGTGTTATCTGCATTACGCTCTCTTCCCTTGGCAAGAAGGCATTAGTAGAGAGGATGTCTGGATCAAAGTCAGCAGCAAGCTGTGTGTGCAGCAGCCCCTAGTGCAGTGGCCGGTCTGCTCCCTGTGAACATGCTCCCACCACCCTGCGTCCGCTGTGCTCCTAGTAACGAAGGACTGGCTGTCGTCATCTTGTTCTGCGTGTACGCTGGGGCAGGCCATCTAATCAGCATTCCACCGGAAGGCGGCTCTGTGACCCTGCAGTTGAATGACACTGCTGCTTTCTGAAAACTGTAAATCAGAGGAAGCAGAGATTGCTGGTGAATGAAACCTTTTGTGTCCTTTTTTTTATTAGCACTTGAAATTGGGTTTTCTCCAATGTATTTTATGTTCTGCAAGCTCGAGTGTGATGGATATGCCTTTGGAAATTAATGACGTAATTAAAGAATCTGTCCCCCATGGGTCACTTGCTGGTGGTTACAGGTGGTTTTCATCTTTTTTTCTTTCTGCAGATTTGATGAAGCCCTGAGTTGATTTTACAGAAATAAACTAAAGAGTGCTCGCAAAGATTGGCTATTAATAGGAACCACAAACTAACTTTTCCTAATGGCAAAGATTCTGTTTTTGATGATTCTAGACCCCTGCTTTTGGGGGCCACG
>NW_027548386.1:0-836 GCF_008692635.1 Crocuta crocuta
TTCCTTAAGAAACAGTTAAGAAGGACACGCTGACTCTCCTTTGTCCCCCTGAAAGCAAAAAATAAATCTCCACGTAAAAGATACCCTTCCTATACCATTATATCATTATCACCAGTGACAGAGAACTTAGGGCTGAGAAAGCTGTATAAACAAACCTTGTTACTTTACTAATTTACTACCCCAAGTCCAAACTTCTTTATCATGTCAATTCTTCACAAACTTATTGTGTGTCTAAAAGATAGAAAAGATGTCTGCTTTGGTCACTTTATTGAATATTACATTTTGATGGGCTCGTGTACATATGAAATTAAATGTATTTTTTTCCTGTTAATTTGTCTTAACATCAATTTAATTATTAGACCAGCTAAAGAACCTCAAAGAGAAGGAAAGGTTTCCTTCTCTTTGGAAAATGGGAAATGGAAACCATTGCTGTAAATGCCAATACGTAGCTTTACACGGATACCCACGAAACTGGAATGGAAGCTATGCCAGGCTTTCAGTTAATGAGGTTTCTCAGTCCATTGGCAATAGGTGCAGAGTGCCTGCTCTGGGGGTTCGCTTTTCCAGGCAAACTCTGTGTTGTTAAATTTTCCATGGATAGCCACGGGTGCCTCTCCAAAACTTGGAAGAAGGGGAAATAAGTTTGTTTTAAGAGACAAACATTGAAATCAACACGTAAGCCAACAGTAAGCAGATTTACCTCAAAGAGAGTGAAAGGCTCCCCTGGTGAATGGCAACTTGATTGAATGAAATAACAATGTATTTAATGGAAGAATGTGTTAATGAATGGAGAAATAAATTAGTCACACACACACACAGAATAAGAGAGAGAGAGA
>NW_027548387.1:0-838 GCF_008692635.1 Crocuta crocuta
GTTTCTGGAATGAATTATGCTCACAAACCAAGGTTTTACTGTATAGCTTCTCTCTATACAGCTCTGTATGGTCCCGAGCACCTGCAGAAGGTATGAGCAGGAAAGGCTCACAAGGGAGAATGTGAAGGGGACACTGACTCAGTCCCCCAGGTTGGGACCATGGTTTTCTTGCAGCTCCATGGCTTGGCTTCCAACCACCTTCTGTCCTCTGCTTCGCAACACCATGGCCCTGTCAACTGCACATAGAGCTCCTTTCTCCGCTGGCTCCATGTTAGACTTTGCTCACAGGAGTGTAGAAGATGCGCGCAGGGCTTGGGTAGGGGCCGGCTCTGTCTTCTGTGCTTCTTGTCTCTGTGCTTCTTGTCTCTTCCTTGCCCAGGAGCAGAAGCTGAAACATCCTTATGGTAGCTCCTCAGAAGACTAACTTCAGTTCCCACAGCCCCTCCTCCAAGTCTTCAACTTTAAAATACCAACGTCTCCCCTTATTCCTTATCCCTGGGTGTAACAGCTTCCCCTGAAGTACTGCCTGGGTGACAGCCCCGGGTCTGCTTTTCGCCTCTTAGCTTCTCTAACACAAACAGTCCTTGCTCTGCGCAGTCCTACTAGGCATGGATTTCAGCGACCAGAGTTTAGTTAGATGCATCAGTCCTCTAACAGCACAAATTTTAGTTACCAGGGTATATTAACTGGGAGTAATCACAAGAAAGGTACATTCTCTTTCTGTCTCTTTAGTCTGCACATTACTATGTAAGCAACAGATGTACATCATGATCAGGGACCAATCATATCATTTATCTCCAGAAACCCCTGGATGATATAATAGATGATCATCTATTAT
>NW_027548388.1:0-838 GCF_008692635.1 Crocuta crocuta
AAAAAGAAAAAAAAACAGAGGCTGACACACTGTTAGAAAATCTGGAAAGCTGCTGCACACACCTGCGGGTAAGTGGCAGCCCCGGCCAGGCGAATAAAACATCGACTCGAAAAATAGGGAGTACCAATGCAATACTGTGTATGCCACGATTATTAAAAGTTTGTCCTTAAGAAGCACGTTCATCCAATCCTTCATGTCCAGGGACTTAGATTTTTCACTCTGAAGGCTCATTCCATGCTAATCCCACCTTTAAGTACCTGCCTATAATTCACAGGGATCAAAGAGGGAAATCGTGCAGACAAATGTGTTAGGGCCCTTGACCACATCTGGTCCCCGCTGCTGGTCAGATAAGCTGCAAGATGGAAATTTTATTTTCTGTTCAACTGGAGGCAACACGGTTGAAGAGGCAGGAATCTTAAAGAATTGGATTTCTGTTAAGGCACTTTTTTACCTTTCACTCAACGTTCACTGCCCCTCCCCCACTCTGAGCATTTCAAGGGCCTCCCACGTTCACTAAAGTTCTGGGTGCCAGAGAGGGTGCCACCGTGGCTCCCACTGCCCCCAGCACCTCAATCAGAAAAACCAGGCGGCCGAGGGCCTTTTCAGCCTTAAGAGTCTATGAATCTCCCATTTTTCTGTCCACACTTGACACAGGAATAGAGATACACTTGGAAAGGTGGATATTTCTGAGTGGTACATTATTTAGAGAATACCTAAGAGATTCTGACATCTTTCTACCTTTCACGCGGCTTCCATTCCTTTCTAATTAGTCCATAATACTAGGACAGAATAGTCATTACTCTGAAATGAAAAGATCCTAAGACCCTAAGCCAGGGGT
>NW_027548389.1:0-838 GCF_008692635.1 Crocuta crocuta
CAGGGCCAACCTCCCAAAACACATGACCAGCAGACACACCTAGAATCCAACTAAACTGACTGGTGAAAAACTGTCCGGGCCCATGCAAACCGAGAGAGTATGGGAAAAAGAACTCCATGAGTCAAATAGGCAGATCCAGGGTAAAGAATCAAAGCTGATGAGAAATCAGGTAATAGGAGACAACCAAAAGAAACTCAAAAAGCTCCGATAACTGACCCTAAAGAAATGCAGGTCTCACTGCAATGTCAAAAATGTCAGAACAATGTTCTTAAGGGATTTTAGTGAATTACAAGAAAACACAAACAGCGAGGGAAAGAAAATTAAGAACACAAAGCGAAAAATAATTGACAAGGAATGAGCAACCATCAAAAGGAAACAAAGAGAATATCTAGACTTGAAAAGTATGAGAAATGAGGAATCCAACAGGCAATTTGAAAAGTAGACTAAATAATGCAGTCAAAAATCAGCAACGTGGAGGACAGGACATGGAATATAGGATTGAAAAATACCCATGAAGATGAGGAAAGAGGGGGAAAAAAGTTAATACTGAAAAAAGAGTAAAGAAAGCCTATGGGAAGATGGGGGGACAACTACAAGAAACGATATTAAACATTTCAGGATTATTTATTCTAACTGTGTGAAGAATGCTCATGCTTTTTTGATTGGGATTGCATTGAAAGTGTTGATTGCGCTGGGTGCTTTCGCTATTTTAACTATATTTGTCCCTCCAATATGTGAGTATGGAATGCATTTCCATTGCTGTCTGTCTTCATCAACTTCTTTCAAAAATCTATAGTTTCCACGGTATGTATCTTTTACCTCTTTGGTTAGTTTTATA
>NW_027548390.1:0-838 GCF_008692635.1 Crocuta crocuta
AAAGAAAGTTTACACCTGATCATATTTCTTCCTGAGGTTTCACGAATAGATGCATCAGATAGAAGAGTTTAGAAACCCGAAATACTGATGAAGCCAAATGGATGAAGACGTAGGAAAGAAGGCCCTTTGATCCCATCTTTTTTTTTTTTCTCAGAAAAATTTATAGTTTAACATTTCCCCTTCTGGTTTCCACTGGAAATTGGTTTTCCTTAGAAATTAGATGAGTGAGTGAGGATCGTAAGTTTGCCTGAATGACTTTCTTTTGAAACTAGCGCTCTGTTGTGTGCTTACTTTCAAACTGTGTCTCTGGAGGGAACCCTTCAGTTCTTAAGCCTGTGAAATTTTATCAGTTGGCAGAAACAGATAGAAGGAGATTAAGAACCAAGGTAAAAACGAACTAAATCAGAGGCAGCAGACTTTTCTGTACAGGGCTGGGCAGTAGTGTTCTCTGTTTTGTGCGAAAGAGATGGTCTCTATTAAAGAACATTCTTGAGCTCACATAGCTGGGGACGAGCAGAGCAATGACTTTCTGCTCCTGAGTGAGTGCTACCTGGTCTCTCAGGGCATCAGACGGAAACGGGGCACACCGAGCCTGCGTGTCTCCGGGCAGTCCATCTCCTGGGCACGGCTCTGGGCACACCTTCCCATCAGGTGACGGGACTGTTTGGGGCTGGGACGAGGGAGGTAAGCTTCCGCAGCAAGCAGCAGAATGGGTGTCTTCAGGCCTGACAGGGTCCGCCCTGGGCCAGCACAAGGCCCAGGCACAAGGAGTGAGCCCTCTTCCTCGGATGCATCAGGGAGCAGGAGGTCCAGGCTTTCAGGGGCTGATCAGGCTCAG
>NW_027548391.1:0-838 GCF_008692635.1 Crocuta crocuta
CCGTGTGTCTCAGCGTCTGACCGTCTGGGGTAGGACTGACGGGCTCTCCTCCTAAGTGCCTCCATCCCTCTTCCCCAGAGACGGGGGAGGCTGGGCTGCGCTGAGAGCCAGGGAGCAGTGCTTACGTTCCCGTGAAAAATACCACTCGCGCACGCCGGCGTACAGCGTGTGGAAACCGGCCGGGAGAAGAAAGGAAGCTGGTAACTTCTCTTCCACGGCCTTCCCCGTTGTAGGAAGGAAGGCCGGGGTGTGCAGCTCACGGCTGAACCGCAGGAATGTCCTACGGTGCAGCTGTGGTGAGCCACGGTGCCCACGGAACCTGCTGGTGGAATGGGTGGATGGGGAGGGGTCCTCAGGCAGCCTTCTGGGGGCGCCATGGGGGCCGCGTCCCGGGGGAGGAGGCAGAAAGGGGGGCCCGAGGACAAACTTCTAAGCGGATTTCCAGTGGTCCTCGGGCCAGGACCACCTTCAGTCTTTATCTAAATCTTCTAAAAATCCGTCACCTAAGGGCTGTGTTCCACCTGCCAAGTATAAAATATGTCAGAAACGGAGCCCAGAGACCGTGGCTATGCCACACAAAGTCTATCCTTTGACTTGGGGACAGCGTGAACCCAGCAGGAGAAATTCTGCTAACCAGCCCCCCCGGCGGGGACCCCTCCCCTGGGGTCAACAACACAGGCACCCCGTCCTGGGGGGGCGGCCCCGCCACGTCAACAACCCCCCTGGGCCCAGGTCAGGGGCTGGGCCTGTTTCCACAGGGTGGTGGACAGTGCCACGTGACAACATGGTGACAAACCCCATCCGTTTGGTGGGAGCATCTCGGTAAAGAACAGGCACG
>NW_027548392.1:0-838 GCF_008692635.1 Crocuta crocuta
GGTGGAAGCCAGCTGCCATGTTGTAAGAAAACTCAAGCAGCCTGTAGAAGGGTCCGTGCAAGGAGGCACTGAGGCTTACTGCCAAATTCCAACAGTAAAACTTGCCAGCCATGAGAGTAAGCCATTGAAATCAAGTCTCAGCCTCTGGCAAGACTTCAGCACAGAGCCTGACCCAAAGCTCAGACTCACAAACCTTAAGATCATGATCTGAGTGGTGTTGGACGCTTAACCGACTGAGCCGCCCAGGTGACTCTTCTGACATCTTGCCTTCAACCTATGTGAGACCCCAAGCCAGAACCACCCAGCTATGCCTTTAATTCCTTGACTCAAAGAAAATGTGAGGATTAGTAAGTATTTATTGTTGTTCAAAGTCATTAAGTGTAGGATAATTTGTTAATGCAGCAATAGACTGTATATATATATATACAGTCTATTGCTGCATTAACAAATTATCCTACACTTAATGACTTTGAACAACAATAAATACTTACTAATCCTCACATTTTCTTTGAGTCAAGGAATTAAAGGCATAGCTGGGTGGTTCTGGCTTGGGGTCTCACATAGGTTGAAGGCAAGATGTCAGAAGAGTCACCTGGGCGGCTCAGTCGGTTAAGCGTCCAACACCACTCAGATCATGATCTTAAGGTTTGTGAGTCTGAGCTTTGGGTCAGGCTCTGTGCTGAAGTCTTGCCAGAGGCTGAGACTTGATTTCAATGGCTTACTCTCATGGCTGGCAAGTTTTACTGTTGGAATTTGGCAGTAAGCCTCAGTGCCTCCTTGCACGGACCCTTCTACAGGCTGCTTGAGTTTTCTTACAACATGGCAGCTGGCTTCCACC
>NW_027548393.1:0-834 GCF_008692635.1 Crocuta crocuta
CACATCAGACTCTGTGCTGACAGCTCAGAGCCTGAGGCCTGCTTCTGTGTCTCCCTCTCTCTCTGCCCCTCTCCTGTTTGTGCGCTCTCTCTATCAAGAATAAACAAACATTAAAAAAAAAAAAAAGCCTTAACACAAAAAGACTGACCTCCTTGGAAGAGAGGGAAATCAGCCATTAAGCCTGCAAACTGCCTTAGGACTCCAACTGCACCTCTTTAATGGGTCTCCTGGCTACTAGCCTTTCCTGCACATTTGGTGCTTTTCAAGGCTCCACAATCATGTGAACCAATACCTTAAAATCAATCTTTCTGCTTGTACAAATAAACATATATGTGTATATGTATGTATATATACACATATGTAAGTACACACATAGAGATTCTGTTCATTTTATTTCTCTGGAGAACTCTAATGTTGTTCATAAATCCAATGCCAGGCTCTCTGGTAACCCCTCCCTGCCACTTCCTCAGTGCAAGGAGTTAGACCAGAGGCCTAAGGAGGCTTTTCCTGAAGCCCCAACCCAAATACTATCATCAGCCACATTCCATAACTCCTAAACACTCTTGGTCTATGACAGTAAGGCAGCCAGCCGGGCCCGTAGCGCAGGTGGACAGGAAAGCACCAGGAAAAGCAAAAGCAGGAAGGAGCATGCGCCCTAACCGCTTTCTTTGTAAATGCCAGTGTAATGAGTAGACAGGGTTAGTTTCAGGTGTACAATATAGCGACTCGGCGATTGTGTACATTACTCAGGGTTCATCACCATACGTTCACTCCTTAATCCCCTTCACCCATTTCACCCATCCCCTCCCACCTCCCCTCTGGGAACTACCGGTA
>NW_027548394.1:0-839 GCF_008692635.1 Crocuta crocuta
TGTGTGTGTGTGTGTGTGTTTCATCTATTCTTTATCCATTCATCCATTCATGAATACCTAGATTGTGTCACAATCTGAGTAATTGTGAATATAGCTGCAATTAATATGAAATGAAATTATCTTTCCATTGTCCTGTGTTCATTTTTTGTGCATATAGCCAGAAATGGAAATGTTGCATGATACGATAGGGTAGTTCAATTTTTTTTCATTTTTGAGGAACCTACATACTGTTTTCCCTAGTGGCTGCATAAATTTACATGCCTGCCTTAGTGACAAGGTTTCTGTTTTCTCCACATTCTTGCTAACACTTGTTACCTCTTTTCTTTCTGATGATAATCATCCTAATAGGTGTGAGATGATATCTAATCATGGCTTTGATTTGAATTTCTCTGATGAGTTTTGATGTTGCATAATTTTTCATGGGCCTCATACTCATTTGAAATCTTCTTTGGAAAAATATCTGATCAACTGCTTTGCACATTTTTTAATTGTTTTCTTCTGTTATTTTTGTTATTGAGTTTTTTATATATTTTGGGTGTTATCCGTTTATAAGATATATGATTTATGTTTTTTCCCATTCTCTAGGTTGCCTTCATATTTTGCTGATAATTTTACTTGCTATTCAGAAGTTTTTAGTATGAAGTATTTTCACTTATTAGTTTTCATTATTGTTACCTTTGCTTTTTGGTGCCAAATCCAAAAAATCTTAAGACTGATGGCAAGGAACTTATCCCTGTTTGTTCTTATTCTATCTGCATGACATGTAAATTGAGGTTTTTTATTTGAAATCTTGGTTATTAAAACAAACACTTTTTCCTCTATGGAGTTGCCTCCATTAT
>NW_027548395.1:0-839 GCF_008692635.1 Crocuta crocuta
AGAGCCATGGCCAGGGTTAGGTTCAGGTCCTGGCGGGGCACAGGGAATGATGAACCAACAGCATCGCATGTCCGTTGCCTGCAGTCTGAGATGAGGGCCCTTGACAGGTTTCGGGTGAACGTTTGGGGCCGAATTAAAGGGCACGCTTCCCCTTTGGCCTTCCTCACGTGGAAATGTTCTGGTGAATGTTAGGCTTACTTTTTCATCGATTCTCTGACAGTCATGGGAGTTTTGGGACTCTGGCTTAGTAGTTCCTGAAATTCATCATTCTGAGTGGAAGTGTTGCTGCCTCCCTCCTTGCTCTTGCAGAACCGTGTCCTCCCGATTCTCTGAGTCTTCTGTGTTCTCCTATGTCTCCAGTGATTACAATGACAGTTTGTCCCATGAGATCAGTTCTCTATGGATTTACGAATGGTTTATATTCAGGTTGTTCTGCTTTTCTCTTGTTGTGAGGTCTGGAGCGATGGTGTCTCAGCTGCATACATGTCAGACATCCAACTAGAAGTCTTTTTCTTTATTGAAAACTTACCTAAGTTTAGCTAGATTCCTGTTCAGATAGCTCCCTTTCATCTCTCCTGTTGTAGAACAGAGGGGAGGAATGGAGGGGGTCATGATATTCCAATGAGGGTATCACAAGTCCCACAGGCATATGTGACAAGCTAGAATCAGTGTCTTCTGTGTTTCCCCAGCTCAGAAGGTTTCCCACCAGGCCCATGATATGCAGATGAGAAGTGGACACAGGTGATTTGCCTGGGACTTTAAAGCAATAATGTGAAAGAAATGAAATTGCTACCTAGAAAAGGCTTTTAGTCTTGGGCTCTTGTGTAGAGTCCATTACA
>NW_027548396.1:0-839 GCF_008692635.1 Crocuta crocuta
CCACCACCCACCCCCCAGCCCTCCTGAAGATCTCTTGCCTCGCTACCGCCCCCTGCCGCTCTACCCACCCCGGCGGGAGTGGAGAAGCCTTAGAAAATGCACGTCTCACCAAATCTGCTGGCTTCGAGGCTGCGGACCCCGCCTCGTGTGGCGATGCCCTCGCCAGCCGCCTCCTCGTCTGCTTTCATCTTTCACTTCCATCAGCTACTTTCTATCTGACAGTCCAGCCTCCGGCATGTCCCTGACGTGTGATATTCCTGCCCTCAGGCCCTTCTGTGCATTGTCCCCACGGCCGGTGACACTTTCTCAGTCTCTCCTGTCGTCAGGAGGCAGGGCAAGCCCTCAGACGCCGGCCCCAGCCCCCCGGCAGTCTTGGGGCTCCTTCCCACAGCCCCACGGGGCACTTACCTCCCTGGTGGCCCCACTGCTCTCAGGAGAAGCACCTTGAGGACAGGCCTGGGTCTCGCTCCCCACGGGCCCAGAAGAGCCCCTGCCCATGAGCTCACACCCAGCAGCCTTGGCGGGTCCAGCGAGGCGAGGGGCACCAGGTCCCCGGCTGATGTGAGGTGAGCCACGGCCTCTGACCATGACGGCCGGTGCAGGGGAGGGACACTAGATCTGAAGCAGGACATCTGGGTTCCGTACGAAGACAGTCACTGACTAGCCAGACATGCCTCAGTTTACCCCTCCGTAAAGTCTACTTCCTCTGGCTGTAAAGAGAATCAAGTGAGAACAAGAGCAATCTCGGGGCTTGTTTGCAAACTGCAAGGTGCCACACGGGTGCCCACGCCGGTCTAACCGTCTAGGAGACCCACATGTTCCAACAAAACAGAGAGGCG
>NW_027548397.1:0-839 GCF_008692635.1 Crocuta crocuta
CCCCCCTTCCAGCCTCGCTCCTCCCAGCTGGACCCTGCTCTTGTCTGGGAGGAATTAGAGACCCCTGCTGGTCACCTGCGGGCACTTCCGGTCTCCCGGTGCACGTGCTGCCACTGATCCCCCGGGCCTTCCCGGGGTGAGAGGCAGGGGAGGGCAGCAGCAAGGCCTTTGCCCCTTTGGCCTGATGAAAATTCATGGGGATTTTAAGCAAACTTAAAAGTTAAACTTAAGAGTGGGACTGAGGTGAAAGACAGAAGCTCTAATTGCCTTCTCAGATAAAGACACAGCAAGTACATGATTTAAAGCAGAGAATAAGTCCGTGCAAACGTGCATTTGTGGCTATTGGTGTTCCGATCCTGTTGCTTCTAAGATACTTTTGTACACATTAGTGGGGGCCCTGGCTCTGTGTGGCTGAGAGTTCGTCTGCGTCTCTTACAGGAACAATGTGCTGTGGACAGGGCCCCCGAGTACGTCCCCAACGCTCACCAGTTTGGCCTCACGCAGGGCAGCCATTTTGTGTTGCCTTTCAATCAGCTGGCCGTCAGAAAGAGGTGGGTATTGTTCTAAAGTCTTTATTAGATGTCTCACTGACAAATGAATCTGGGAGGTGTTCTTCAGATGAGTCTTTTCCAGAAGCTTCTTGTATTTTATTATGGAGTATTCGACTTGCAACCAAATGGCAGCAGTGAAAAGGCAGAGAGAGGAATGCAGCCTTTGTGTAATTCAGACGCTTAAAATGAGGTTCTGCAGGGCTCCTGGGGCTTGTCTTTCCCCTTCTTGATGAAGGCTAGCTGCTGCCTCTCTGTATGAATACAGGAAAGCATATAGGTAGGGAATCT
>NW_027548398.1:0-840 GCF_008692635.1 Crocuta crocuta
GGACACTTAACCAACTAAGCCACCCAGGCGCCCCAGAGGGGCCTTGTTCTGACACGTCTCAGCAATGGCATAGAAGTAAGGACTGATAAAAGCAAGTAGGGCAAGTCATTCAATTCTAAGTGGTGCAAGAGATTGGTGTTAGGGTACGGGGATCACCATTAATAAGGAACCCCAAGAAACAGGAAGTGAGAGAACCAGAGACAACAGAAATGCAGGGAAAATGACGAATGATACCAAGCTAAGATCAGGGCACGGTTTGTATTCAGAGTGGACCGTGGGCAAGTGTCCAAGCGCGTACTGGAAAGGAGACAAAATGAGTACTGGGGGAAAGTTGGCCCCAGGAGATGCTCGCCCACATCTTCCCCCAGTGGCCCCCAACATCCCTCAAGGACAGGGTAATTTTCCTTCCTGAGTTTCAGTCAGTTTCTCTTGCACAATTTCCAAAGCCCCAGTTTCTCCCCCTGGTTCTCCCTTGCTCACTCACCTGGACAAACCTCTCTTCCGAGCTCTGGCTCTTCAGCTCCTTGCATGTTCAACATCCACAAATCTTCTCTTTGCTTTGATTGGAAAACACTTCAGAGTTGGAAAACTGGGAGCCCTGCTCATAGGGGAAAAAAAGGTGGGGGAGGGGATATCACTGTCCCAGTAAACAGGAAAATGATAAAGAACTATTGCCTAGGAATGTCATCTAATAATTGACACAAAACGTCTAGATCGCACAGTGACTGCATCAGCACAAATGGCCTCAGGCTTGCAGCCTTCCAGCTTCACAAATTCCATTTGTCAGCTCTGTGAAAAGTGACAGCCAGACGGACACATTAGCAAACACTCAAGCGTTGG
>NW_027548399.1:0-840 GCF_008692635.1 Crocuta crocuta
AGAACAAAGTAAGAAGATAAAAAATCTAAATAAATCCATCACAATACATGCAAATAGTCTAAACTCATATTTTGTCCAAGAAGAATGTTTTCCCCCAAAGATGACTGCCCTGAGAGCATGTGAGCAGGTGAGCCTAGGAAATGACTCCATTGTAGGTGTAAAGCAGGGAAGGGGTGGGGGCCATCCCGTGCTAAATTAGATGTTCACTTACACCTGCACACTTGTTCACTGCACAGAGTTGAGGCCCAGTGGTTCCATTTCTCTAGATGATAAAGCTCTGGACACCTGCGGAGGCGGAAGCAAGAACACCCCCTGGTTGCCCAGGCTGGGAGAGAACTAAGATCGTGTGTGTGTACCTGGACTCTGGAGTCACCTTCTTCTCAGCCATGGCCCTCCCTCCAGGCTTCAACATCGCCAGGAGCCTCCAGGAGCCGCTCTTCCCAGTTTCCAGAAATCCCCTCTCCAGGTCCGTGGGTTACAGCTTTCTCTGACTTGCTAAGTGAGTTATCGCTGTCTTATTTGCTTGCCCACTCCCCAAACTGTGATAAACCCTTTGTCCCCTGTTGTCTTCTAGTGGCTTCCTACCCTTAGCAATTCATCGTTAATGCATTGCTGTCCCATATGTTGGGTTTGGGGAGGAAGAAGATATGGAAGAGCAGGATTAATCTGCCATGTTTGACCAGAAGTCCTTGACTGAGCTCTTTCTATACCACACTTCCAATGTACACCCTGCGAAAACTTGAAAGCCACAGCCACTAATTTGAGGCATTGTTATGGAAGAGGAATTTGAATTGTATGCAACCCTCAGTGTATAGAGCAATGGGTGAAAGCTCTCAGGGG
>NW_027548400.1:0-840 GCF_008692635.1 Crocuta crocuta
ATCGATGGGTGGAGAGATGGTTGGCTGGATGGCTGGGTGGCTGGGTGGGCGGATGGACAGGTGTGTTGGTGGGTGAATGGATGGATGGGCGGGCAGGTGGACAGAAGGGTGGCTAGATGGACTGACTGACTGTTGAAGGGACTGATGGACAGAGAATAGAGCATTTGGTTATCAATTCACAAATATTTCCCTGCCCCCTGAAAGTTGTCTGCCTAGAGGAAGAGCCTAGAACTCTTGGTTCTCGTTTGCAAGGGGATAATTTTCCCTTCCCGTGCTTCTCCAACCCATGGCTTCTCTACTCCTTTATTCCATACACATATGCTGCACATCCACCAGGGAGGTTCCAGGTCAGGGACTCGTTTGCTTTTCTTGTATTTTTTTTCCAGACCTGGAAACCAAGAAACAGGCAGCCAGTCCTAGGTGCTGTGATTAAAGATGGCCAGTTGTTCTTCCTGAGCCCAAAATAGCCCAGTGACCCTCAGGATTCTGCATCTCATTCTGTCCTGCAAGGTGTAAGGCCTCCATCTTCCAGAAACACCTTCATCTCCTTGGTCGACCAGCAGTCTCCCACCAGGGCACCCCACAGCTGCCCTTCCTGCCACACCGACTGCCCTCATGCTCCTGGATTCTACTTGGAAAAACTTTCTGTAGTGTGCACCCTCCCCGGACACCCCCTTCTGGGCTCTCCTTAGGGTGCCCAGGCCCAGTGCCCTGGGATGTTTGAGCTGGGACTTTGTTAAACGATTTAAATACTTAGGTGAGTGATTATAAAGATTGCCCGGGTGGCCCTGTCAGTTAAACATCCAACTCTTGATTTCGGCTCAAGTCATGATCTCATGG
>NW_027548401.1:0-839 GCF_008692635.1 Crocuta crocuta
AATAAGGCCAAGAATTGTTGCTTATTACATCTACCATATGTCAAAAGTAGATGAAAATTATAATACAGAGCATTGAGCAACATTGGGAATTGTCAGTGTACTTTTATCAATCACCTTTGACTTATTAGCAGTTTTAGTCATTGTAAGTCATGACTCCATAACTCACCTAGTTTGTGACCTTGAACAAATATTTAACTTCTATGTGCCTTGGCTTTCCCATCTGCAAAATGGGAATGATGGCAGTCCCTCCCTGCCAGCATTGTTGTAAAGCTCGATCCAGGTAAAGCATTTAGCATGGTGCCTGGTACAGAGGGAATGCACTACATGTTAGCTCTTGCTGTTAACACTGTCCTTCCACCTTCCTTACACTGTAAGCACTAATGTCAAATACACACCTCCCACAACTCACATCTAAGGTTGCCCTCTACCCCTCAGGCCTTCTCACTCGTTCTAGTCCTGACAGACCCAGCGCTAACTCAGCGATGCTCCCAGCAGTCAGGGTAGAAAGGAGATGGGGAAGTAGGTAGAGCAAAATTGAGGATCAGCAGAGTTCACTGTTCTGTTCAGATCTACAGATGAGTGGCGTATATCACCAAGGACAAGGTACCATGTGGGCATGGTGGGGTTTTAGAGCTGAATAAGACATCGGTCTGCTTTCAGCCAGCTCACACAGTGAGTGATGAATTTTGAGGTAGAATGCAAGAGGTTATGTTAAAGTACTTAAGGAAAATGCTATAGGAATAAAGAAGGCATGATTCAGGGGCACATGGGTGGCACCATCAGTTGAGTGTCCGACTTTGGCTCAGGTCATGATCTCACATTTGGTGAGTTCGAGCCCC
>NW_027548402.1:0-840 GCF_008692635.1 Crocuta crocuta
TTGCAAATATCTTCTCCCATTCAGTAGGCTATCTTTTAGTTTTGTTAGTTGTTTCCTGTTCTGTATGGAAGCTTTTTATTTTGATATGGTCCTAGTAGGTTATTTTTGCTTTGTTTCCCTTGCCTCAGGAGACACATCTAGAAAGATGCTGCTGTGGCCAATGTCCGAGAAATTATGGCCTGTGCTCTCTTCTAGGATTTTTATGGTTTCAGGTCTCACACTTAGGTCTTTGACCCATCTTGAGTATATTTTTGTGTATGGCATAAGTGGTCCAGCTTCATACTTTTACTTATAGCTGTCCAGTGTTCCTAACACGTTTGTTGAAGAGACACTTCCCCATTGCATATTCTTGCAGGCTCCTTTGTCAAAGATTGACTGACCATATACATAATAATGGGTTTAATCCTGGGCTCCCTAATCTTTTCCAATGATCTCCATGTCTATGTTTGTGCCAGTTCCATGCTGTTTTGATTACCACAACTTTGTAATTTATCTTGTCAACCTGAGCTTGTGATACCTCCAGTTTTGTTCTTCTTTTTCAAAACTGGTTTGGCTATTCAAGGTCTTTAGTGGTTCCATTGAAATATGGGGACTTTCTGTTCTAGTTCTGTGAAAATGCTATTGGTATTTTGATAGGGATTACATTAAAACTGTAGATTTCTTTGGGTATCATAGACATTTTAATAATATTTGTTCTTCCTATCATTGAACTTAGAATATCTTTCCATTTGTTTGTATTGTTTTCAAATATTTTAATCAATGATTTATAGTTTTCAGAGTACATGTCTTTCACCACCTTGGTTAAGTTTATTCCTAGGTATTTTATTATTTTTTGTGCAA
>NW_027548403.1:0-841 GCF_008692635.1 Crocuta crocuta
AAAAAAAAAAAGACACCAAAGGAAAGGATTTTTCTAACCTGGCAAAGACCAGAACCAAGTCTGTACATCTTAAGCTAGTTTTCCTCTTTCAATACTTCACTTCCTTTTTTGGGTATGTATGCCACAAAGAAGTCTGATTCGACTTTATGTACCTTCATCCCCTCCTCTCAGAGAGCCCAGAAGAGAAGTTACTGACCTCTTGTAGGTGTAGCCCAAGACGATGCCAGCTCCAATGGCGATGATGATCACCATCATGGTAATGCCCAGCACATAGCCTGCCAAGGACAGGACACAAGGACCCATTAGCCTCACCCCAGGCGATCAGCAAATATTTCTTGATGATTCCCATAAGGACAGGGCGGGAGGAGGGGGCAATCATACCCAGGGTTCCCAGGTCTTTTTTCTCCTTGGAGTTCACCCGCACTCGCTGGCTAATCCCAATCACTGGCTGCACAGCTGCTGCCTCACTCCGGGCAGGCAGGGCGTTGGCAGGAGCGAACACCTGTACCTCATCTCCACTTGGCACTTCAGACGCCTCTTCAGTTTCTGTTGTGGAGGCTGGAGGGTACTGGGAAGTGGTCTCTGGAGGTGAAGTGTGAAATGTCTCTCATTAGCATAGCCTGAGTGAATTCCACAGCTGAAAATGGCTTGAGAGTTGGGGGAGATGGGTCCACTTTAGAATGCCTGTAGACACTGAAACCAATCCTTGCCCCAGAAACAAGACCAAGTCTGATGGGGTCACACTACAGTTGGGACAAGGCAAATGTGAGGGGAAGGACATAAGAAAGAGCCTCTCCTGCCTCCCACGTCTTCTTCGGTTCAAATCCTTGCCATCTTCCAA
>NW_027548404.1:0-841 GCF_008692635.1 Crocuta crocuta
ATACTTCTACTTGACTGAAGTCAAGTCTCAAACATGTAAACAACTGTAGTTAACAGACATGTTACAGGAACACGTCTGTGGACCAAACCAGGCCAAATCCAGTTTGTGACCTCCGATGTAGAAGATACTTGGGCAAGACTTTGAATATAAAGAGATTTGCCAAATATAAAGGACAAAAGGGTAATTTAGGCTTAAAGTACAGCAGAAGAAAGGGTGGAGCGACACGTTGTTTTATACAGTTTCTGTGTACTTGAACTTGAGTTTCCCCTGAAAAATGGAGTCTGAGACCACAGCTTGCATGCATATAATTTATTTCGAGATGTAATCCAGAGAATAGGTGTAGAATCTGGGAAGAATGAAGCAAAGAAAGGGGAGGAGCCAATACAAGGGTGAATTGTCAAATGAGACACCACTTTGCTGGGACTCTCTAAGGATATACAGAATGATCTACCCCAGGGTTGGAAAAGGCAAGTGTTAAGCCTTAGCTCTTATCCTGCATCAAGGGTTGCCCCAACTTAACTATTGTGTGCTTTCAAGTTTGCACATGTGCTAATGTCAAAAAAGATCTCAACAGTATCCTTGCCTTGCTTCCAGGCAAGTCCTGGGGCAGAAAGCAAGAAATAAGAGGAACAGCTGAAACACAGTATTGTTAAGTTCACCTACAGGAAGCTGGTCTCTGCAGGTGGAATAAAAGGTTCACCAACGGGATCTGAGGCCTGGCACAAAAGAGAGTTTGATACACTGTGACATAGTTATAATGGAAGAGATCATGTTTAGAGAAGAGACTAGAAAGGTAGAAAGGGACTTGATAAGAATAGGCCTTGAATTCTTTTTTTTTTTT
>NW_027548405.1:0-838 GCF_008692635.1 Crocuta crocuta
AAAAAAAAAAAAAAAAAGGTGCTCAGATTGACCAAAGGCTCTGCATATTCTGGTCTACTCTTGCATTAATGCTGCCTCACTTCCTACTGTATACACCAGCCAGTTAGCACATGCAAGCCACCAACCTCATTCCTGCTACTGGGCTTCTGCGTCTGCTATTCCCTATGCCTGGAATAAGATTGCTTCTCTCATAACTTTTATTTCTTCTTATCTCAATCAGTATTAGTTTATTTTCCTTCAAACTTTGCTTGAAGAGTTTTAAAACCGTAAGGCTAAGTATGGCTTATTTTGGTAGCCTTGAGAATTTCACTTGTAACACTTGTCACAGTTACAGTAGTTGAAATATATTTGTGATCATGTAATGAATATTTTCCCTCTTTCACAAGAATACAAGGCCCATAAAGTCAAAAACATGCCAGGTTATGTTCATTGCCAAATCCCAAAACTAGCACCCTGGTGGCATGTAATTGACAATAAATATTAGTGAAGTGAATGAATACAGTTTTTGTTATTATTTTTATACAATAATCTGCCCTGAGAAATGATGTGCCGTGACTGAGAATCTAAGGAAGTCAGACAAGCTGTCATGTGATGCATGAGCAGATCACTTTGAATTGCACACTGATAACAGAGTCAGCATTCAACATCCCACTGGCCCACTACCTATCTACATTACAGATCTCATTTTGCAATTTAAGAAGTATATTCTAAATATAATATAGATCATAGGGGTGCCTGGGTGGCTCAGTCAGTCAAATCTCTGACTTCAGCTCAGATTTGATTTCACAGTTCATGAGTCTGAGCCCTGCGTCAGGCTCTGTGCTGACAGCTCAGAGCC
>NW_027548406.1:0-841 GCF_008692635.1 Crocuta crocuta
ATTTGGATCTGTTTTATTTCTAACCTCAGGATTTAAATAAAGCAAGCACTATGACATGGGGAGGCGCGTTGTCTTTCCTTACACTGGGACCTGAGACGAGCAATGAAGCCACCCAGACCGGACTGGGGGCGGAGTCACCCTACGGGGGGCTAGAGCTTCGGCTTGCACCCCAGCTTTTCAGAAGGGCTCGAGCCACCAGATGTTCTGAGAGGGTGGCCGTGCAGCCTGGCATCTGGGTGCTCCTGCCCCGTCTACCGTGAGGTCAGTGTTCAGACCTGCTGGAGCCAAGGTATCCTGCCGGCCCCACTGCTCTCTGCCAGGCTGAGCTACCAGAACAGTGTGGGGAAGGAGGGAAGGTCACAGATGCCCTAAAACCATGCCCAGTCGACCTGTGGCACAAAGCTGGGCAAGACCAAGGCAGCTGGCAGAGGAAGGAGTCACGTTCCCACCGGAACAACGCCTGCTCCTGCTGAGTCAGCAGGAACCTGCCGCAGAGCCAGAGGGGCGGGACCCCGTCCCTCCTGGGCCGGTCAGATGGAGCACACCCACCCCACCCCCCGCATCTGAGGATCACGGAACACCCTCGGCCCCCCTTGCCTCCACCTCCCTCCCTCCTGCAACCTTCCCTCTGCCCCCAGATTTCTCCTGTGGTCTCTTCTCTAATCAGCTACACAGGAATAAGTTCTACTTTCTGTAACCATAACCATGTTCTCCCTCAAGGGCAGGGACCGTGTTTCCTTCTACATCCCCTTCCTTTCCCTGAGCCCCACGGCGTCGAGCACCATGGCAGACACAGAAGCACTCAGCAGTTACTGAGTCAATGAGGACACCGGTCGGTCCC
>NW_027548407.1:0-841 GCF_008692635.1 Crocuta crocuta
CTTTTTGAAAATTATTCTTTGACAGGTCCTAACTCTGCCTTAAGGCACTGTCCTCAGTAGATTAACATTGGCGAAACTTGCTTTGCTAGAAATGCTGATTAAGTTATTTGAAGAAACCAAAACCACATTGGGTTTCCATTTTTGTACTTTCTGCCCCCTCCTTCCCTATGTCGGTTATCTAGAGCCAGGTCCTGCAGGGGTGACAGTGAAGAAAAATCCCTTCGAGGTGTCTCTACTGGAAAAAGAAATAAGCAAGCAGCAAGATGAGCCAAGCAAAAAGAGATACTTTCATTGTGGCCTTTACATTTATGACTAGCAAGATAATGAAGGAAGGTAATTCTGAAAGCTTTATGTCAGTTTTAACGGTCCCTCAAGCACTGAGAAAGATAATAGTCAATGGATGGTGTCCATAAGGATTTTTTTCCTCCTTCTCCCCTGACAACCATTGACAGGATCATTTTGTATTTGCAACTGCTTTCACTGAAGCATGGAGAAAAGGGCCCTGTAAGGCCAGGAAGATGAGGGCGACTTCCCTGCAAGGATTTCTATTGTCACCGCTACGGCAATAATAGTTACTATAATTTTCATTCTGCTTTTCCGTAGAGTGTCTACTTTGTGGAGCTCACGGCTATGGGATTTGGGTCACATAAAATCACACTAGCATAAAATCATGCTTTGTAATCTTGCAAGAGTATTTTATGAAACTGCACAGAGAACCTATGCAACAAGATAAAAATAATTACCAATGCAGGTCACTTGACTAATACAATTATTTATGGGATGCTAATAGCTTTTCAGAAGCTTTCAGATACAGTGTCAATTTGACAATCTTTTTTTTTTT
>NW_027548408.1:0-841 GCF_008692635.1 Crocuta crocuta
CCACAAACCATGAGATCATGGCCTGAGCTGAAATCAAGAGTTGGATCCTTAACCAACTGGGCCACCCAGGCACCCCCAGATCCTAGTTCTTAGTGTGAAATTTCACTATAAGAAGACTCAACCATTAAAATCCTATGTGAAATTCCAGTCTTTTACAAGCACTTACATGTCATTTCTCTGGGTGACATTTTCTGATTGATAACATTGGAGTAATGGGTCCGTTGACGTCTCACATATTGTGGTTAGAATGATGTAATTCAGGATCTACTTAAGGGGGTGAAGCTTTTGCAAGAAACAAACCAAAAACATTTTCCTCTAAACAGTGACTGAGGACTTTCCATTTTCCATCTGATGAGGTATCATTTCAGGTGCCACAAGCTTTACATGCTCATTTATCCACCCCCTGGCAATTAAAATGGGGCTAGCAAATGAAAACAGATTTCGCAAAAAGAAGAAAGTACATCACGATGTTGTTTGCCCAACATCACAGCGTCCCTGCCTCTCAATGCTGAGAGACACAGGCATCGTCAGCAGGCATTTGGCAATGGCTGCAAATCCCCCTTGTCGTCACCATCCTCTCCTCATCAAGATGGCATCACCCTTCCTTTCTCCTCCTCTGCCCACTCATCATTTAGTAGAGAAAGGAAATACTTTCCAGCTTGGAGTCCCCACTTTCTTGAATAGTCTTAAGTTCATGTCCTGAGCCTGCCCACCTGAGACCCGTTTCTCTCTTCCCTCACTTCCACTCCATATTCTTGTTTCCCTTTATGCACTTACTAAGGTTGACCACAAACCTAACTGAGTCTTTGTAAATTTGGGAGATGAGACACAAGACAAATGT
>NW_027548409.1:0-841 GCF_008692635.1 Crocuta crocuta
GACCCAGGGCTGAGCTGCCCCTGGAATCTGGACCACATGTCTGTTGCTCTCTGTTGCGGGACCGTAGGATGTGACCTTCCAGAGCAAGGGCTTTTCTTTCTTTTTCTGTACGAGAATATTTGGTACCAGAGAGCCGTATGGACCAGAAGCCTACGCGGCGGGCCTGGTGTTCATCTCCCAGCAGTCACCTGCCTTTGGAATGTTCCTGTACTCACTGTTCTTCCTCATCTACTCCACAAATCAGAGCTACTTTTTGCTCAGTATTTTAGAGAGGTCTTTGAATGTGGGCTCCCCACTCGATGGCCTCTACTCTAAATGTCTGAAGCAACAGAATGGGACTTAGAACAGCCAAGAACGTAAGCCTCCCCAGGAAGCCCACCAGGCTGGCTCACAAAAAGACGAATCTGCCGGACCAGGCGCTGCTGCGTCAGCATGTCCACAACAGAGGCCAGGTCAGAAGGCTGCTGTGACTTGAGGGTAACGCCAGGATGCCAACTTCCTAACGCAAAGTGATGAGTGGAGTCAGTCCAGGTACCAGAATCCCTATGTCAACACAGATAGGTCACTCTTTCTACAGGGGAGCCACATGGACACCTCCGTAATAACAAGAATACTGCCTGGTAACCAAGGAATCAGAGCACGTGAAATCAGGCCTATTTAACACACCTCCAATACACTGGTTTCCCCAGTGGAACTGGACCATAACATCTACTCACTTAGGCTTCTTTGGCAGATATATCTTGGGTACTCACTGCAATTTTAAGATCTATCTATCTGTTCTTCCATGACTACAGCCACCCCACACCATCCAAGCCATTCCTTGTTAGTTGTTTTTTTTTTT
>NW_027548410.1:0-841 GCF_008692635.1 Crocuta crocuta
GCTCCAGAGCTCTGTCTCTTACGGTTTCCAGCTCTGTCACTTACTGTCACTTACTAGCTTGTAACCTCAGGCCAATCCACTAAGCCACGTATGACTGTATCTCCTCGTCTGTAAAATGGGAATAATAATACCTCTCAACACATGGCATTTTTTTAAAAAGCTTTAGTGAGATGTAATTGCCATACACTAGCCTGCTCATATTTAAAGGCCGCAGGCTCAAGTTGTGACGTAGTTACACACCCCGAGGTCATGGAAAGGGCTACGGCAAACCCACGGAGAGTTCGCCAGAGGAGAAACACGAGTGATGGGCGCGTGACCCAGAGCGGGAGGAGCGGTGCCCTTACACACCGGCCGTGAGCTCAGGTCTCCTGTCCCCGTGACCTCCAAACAGCCTCAATCGACCCTGTCCTTGGAGGCGTGGTGGCCCAAATACCCTGAATGCCGTCCCCTGCGAAAGTGCAGGGCATAATGAGGCGGCCATGGGAGTATCTCCAGTTTTATTTCTCCAAATTCAGACCTAAAGTGGGGGAGGCGTAAAGCCTTTCTTGTGTGCTCTATGAGCCATGTGGGCAGTGGGATTAAAAAAGCAAGATTCTCCAAAATCTTTTCCTCTTCTTTGACAAGTTTAATTTGTTAATTCCAGTACAGTTAGAATGTGCCTGCAGAGAGGGTTTCCATCCTAAATGAATGTACAGAAATTGGCTGCATTTTTATACACCAGTAATTCAGCAACAGAAAGAGAAATAGAGACTGATCCCATTCACAACTTACCAAGAACCATAAAATACTTAGGAAGAAACCTAACCAAAGATGTAAAAGATCTGTATGCTGAAAACTATAA
>NW_027548411.1:0-842 GCF_008692635.1 Crocuta crocuta
CAATTCCAAATTACACCCACCCTGTTGTGCCTAACTGAAGGGCCGCCTCTTCTTCAAGCTGTGTTAGTGCCCGTTCTGCTGAACTTCCTGAGCAGTGGACCTGCCTCACTAGCCTCAATGTGAACAACACAGGGGTTACAAGAGCTACTGGGCAAGCTTTAGGGGTTTCTGGGCAACATCGGTGGCCATGCATTCAAATCTCAAGTGCTGACACAAATGCAAACAGAATGACTTTAGATGAGGAACTGACACACCATGAGCCTCATTTCTCATTTCTGAGCTCGGAGGAGCTCCACTTATTTCACGGCGAAATGACAGGTGTCAGGGAGCTACTGCAGAGCTGACTCCCATGCCCTGGGCCCCGGCGCCCCATCCCCCATCCTCAGGGTTAGCGGCCCTCGTCTCTCCGGGCTCCCACCCTACCCTGTGCTCCCCTCCGTCAAGGTATTAACTGTGTCCGCCATCCGGTGGCACAATTATAACCCAAGTCTAGTTGGCCTGCCATTCTGCAGGCACTCTGATGAGTACATACACTAGACAGAAATATTTTTAAGTCTGAAGTGTTTCACAGGGTATGAATCGAAGCACACCAATTAAACCAGGACCCTGAGAGATTCTCAGGCTAAGAAACAAAGGAAAACATTTGTTGAGATGCTGCTTATTCTTTCAGGTCCAGTTCAGATAAGAATGCCCTTGACTTACTGAAATACTAGAGCTGGGGCTGTGCCAGCACTCCATAGCTGCCTCCTCCAGGAAGGCTTCTGCTGCTTTCCCAGCAGGGACACTCACTTTGGAGCCGTCATAGCATAACATACTACACCCTTCCCTGTACTTTTTTTTTT
>NW_027548412.1:0-842 GCF_008692635.1 Crocuta crocuta
CATGATTTCTGTCATTAACCAAAACATTGATATGTGTAACCCCGACTATATTCCTTGCCGTCATTTGTTCAGGCCAAGCTCAATATTCATATTGTGCCCATCTTCCGTAACACACCTATATCTGGTAACTTAACACCCCTAGCCTGGGATATTCCTATGAGCAATGAGGACAGAGTTCACTGAAGAGGCCAATCTTAACCTGCCCTTCCAAACTGAACAGGTCATTGGCTTTATATGCCAAGACCTCAGTGGTGACACATCTCCTACGTGTGTTACTAAAAGAAGCAACTTGGGCAATGATGATAGAACTGCAGTATTCTCACTTGTGTGAAACAGCACTGTGCGGAATGCAGCATTCATTTACCATCTTGTTTCACTAAGTAATTACCCCTAGTAATGTTGCAAAACAGATGCAGAGACCAATTATGTAAGTGGAGTATGCTCAAACCTGGGAAACAACACTGTGCTGGATGTTGCATTCCGTCACCGTCTTGTTTCACTTTGTAAGTCATGTTTGAAATCACATGCGTGGAAGTATGAGGTAAGTGTTATATACTCAACTCTATGAACCAGCACCGTGGGGAGGCCGTCATTCAACTAACATCTCTATGTTAGTAGTGTTAGAATATACATGGGGAAACCAATGATGGAAGTGCAATATGCTCCGCTCTATCAAACAACACTGTGCGGATTGCAGCATTCAGCTACCATCTTCGTTCACTGAGTGAGTCATATTTGAAAACACGTGCATGGAAGTATGAGGTAAATGTTGTATAATCAACTCAGTGAAAGACCACTGTGGGGAACCCATCATTCAAATAAAATCATGTTTCACTCCGTTG
>NW_027548413.1:0-843 GCF_008692635.1 Crocuta crocuta
AAACTTTGGCAAAGCATACAAACAGGCAGTTCCCAGTGGGGGAAACTTGAATGAGTAACAAATAGATGAAGATGCTCAGCCTCACTGATAGAGAAACATGAATTAAAACCACAGTGAGGTACATCCATGAAATTTGTGAAAATCAGAAAACCAGAACCCAATGAATGTGGTCAGGAATGCAGGGCACATGGAACCCTCCTGCCCACAGTGGTACAGTTGTTCTAGGAAGCAAAGCAGCTTCCACTGTGGCTTAGTGAAATTAAGTATATGCATATGCTGGGGTCCCCCAAGCCCGCTTCTTGTAGTACCTAGGGCGGGCAGGAGATGTGGCGCAACACAGTCTGTGTGTGGCAGCTGGGAGCTGGCGGCCACTTGGACATCCACCGCCAGGAAAATGGGTAAGACAAATGCAGTGGATGCCCATTCCGGAATCCTGCCAGTGGTCAGACACCTGGCCGGATCGCAACACGATACCAGGGGGTGGAAAGACTGTACAACAGAACAGTATGTTATTTATCAAAACTTAATATACGTGTATATATATGTATATAAATATACATGTATAGAAAATACTGGATTTTGTTATTCAATTAGGGATGCATACGGGGAGGACAGGTTAGATTCACTGGGATGGCTTCCAGTGAGGAGTCAGTGGGTCGGGAGGCCAGCCATAAGAGGAAGAGGATGAACAAATGAAAAGAAACAGTGGGTTTGCCACGAAAAGAAGATTCTATCCCGCTCTCTCCCCCACACTTTCATCCAGCTCCTCTGTTAATCCTCTGTGCTTGGCTCTCCCAGCGTTTCCGCAATCCCCCTTCCGAGCACCCCACCACCATCATGACA
>NW_027548414.1:0-840 GCF_008692635.1 Crocuta crocuta
TGAGCTGTCAGCACAGAGCCCTATGCGGGGCTCGAACTCACAGACCGTGAGATCATGATGCTTAACCGACTGAGCCACCCAGGCGCCCCATGGGGGGGAAGGCCTTTTAATAAAGGCTCTAACCTAGCTATCCCTCATCCCAACTCTGTGATTTGGCCCATGAGCAGTCATTATGTGTCTTTGTGCTGCCCAGCTTGGGAAGAGCAAGCCACTCACTGCTGCCCTCTGTCCCCCAACCAGGCCAAACTGTAGGGACTTGTGTTTGGTTTTCCCTAGGGCTGTCTTCATGACACACTTTCAGGGGGCTCCCTCTGCACGTACTCTGGAGTTATGCAATTAATGCAGCAGAACTGAGTGCTCATGAATCTCTCACACTTTAGCCTGAAATGGCGCAAGGCAGGCCTATGAAGTTTGCAGCTCAGCAAGCACGTATCCAGGACCCCCAGCTGCCGGGACCCTCTTCTGCCAACTGATCTCTCTGAGCAGTTTTCTGGCTGCTTCTCTGCTGCTGTGCTGTCCAGTGCTGTGTTTTCTCTATGAAACTCCTTTTCTCCAGTGAATTCTCTTACATGGGCTGGAAGCAGCAAGTGGTTTCTGAACCAGTTGGACCTTAACTTAGCACGTTTTGCCCAAGTACATGCTCTGTTTTCCACTCTGGGGTCTCAGTATAAATCCCGGGGGAACAGAAAAAGCCCCACTTCACGTGGAATTGTAGCAGAGAAGCCCTTTCTTCAAATCAAACCTCATAGGACAGTCCAATGTCTGCTGTATAAAGCAGACAGCCATGGCGACGCATGGTGGGGGAGGTGGGGAGCAAGGGGGTGTGCCCCGGGCTGGCTC
>NW_027548415.1:0-843 GCF_008692635.1 Crocuta crocuta
GAGAGAGAGAGAGAGAGAGAGAGAACTAGAACAAGTGGTAGAGGGGCAGAGAGAGAGCAAAAGAGAATCCTAAGCAGCCTGTACCTGCTCAGCACTGAGCCCAACACAGGCAGGGCTGGATCTCAAGACTGACCATGAGATCATGACCTGAACTGAAATCAAGAGTCCGACCCTTAACTGACTGAGCCATCTAGGCACACCTGCTACGAGTCAGGTCCCCTCTCATGCAGGTGGTGGGTAAAAGAAGAATCTTCCCCTTTACCTTAGCCCAAGTGAAGAGTGGTTTCAAGAAAACTACTCAGAGCTGTTGGCCTAAGTGTCCTGGAGTTTGGGATGAAGAAGGCCAGGGCCTGACTCAGGCTAAAGAGACTACACTGGGGGCCTGTGTTTGACTAATAGTGTTGAGAAGAGAGATATGGCCATGTTGGAGAAGAGGAACACTTTCCCCAAATAGGAGGCCCAGGTGCATGTTTTCCCAGATAAAACAGAATGCCATGGACAGAAATCTCACCCAGGAATAACCGGAGAAACAAAAATCTCTTAAGGGGACAGACCTCCAGCAGCTCATGTGCTGCAGGGCGATAATAAACAGGAGCCTGGTGGAAAGGCAGGGCCTGCACCCTGCATCAAGGGGACAAGAGCCAGGGGCCAGTCCCAGATTTCTGAGAAATCCAGCAGAGTGCCCCATGAGGTCAAGACAGCAATTTTTATTCTCCCCATCCACAGGGCACCTAGGTCAGATTGCAGTCAGCCTGACAAGGAAGGTCTTTTCTCATCTATCTCTCTCCGCTTTTCCACCTACTATGACCCCTAACCAACAACCAGGAGTGGAGGAGAGACTGA
>NW_027548416.1:0-843 GCF_008692635.1 Crocuta crocuta
CATCAGGTGAGTGAAGAGCCCACTTCTGGGGAAGTGCAAGAACCTTGGGATATATCGGAGACCTCGAGAACAAGAGTTAACCCAGATCAGTGAGTCCTGCAGGCAAAATCTGATGGTAAATATATGGCTTGGCCTCTGCCCTTGAGGAGCTGTTAGAAATTCAATCTGAGATTCCGTATGCTAAGTTCCAGCAAAGCTGATGGAAATGTGCCTACATGATCAATTGCTGTCCTTGCTGCAACTATGGGAAGAACCAGGCCAAGAATCGTGAAAATACACTTACTTTGCAAACAGACTCCTCTCACGTGCATAAGAGTTGGAAGTTAGGGGAATAATGCAGGTTTTCATATTTACAATTTCATCATTGACAATGAACCCAATCGTTGCAAATAATCTTTTCCGTTCACAGTTTCCTGCATTTGTTGTAAAGAAAACCTTCAAGTGACAGAAACGGGAGAGGACGAATGGACACAGCACCGTGGTCCTCAGCCCGGACACACAGTATCAACATCACAGAAAACGCAACTCAAGTCATGACGGAATGACATTGGAGACCTTGAACATCTATTTGAGGGTGATTGATTTAGGGAGAACAATGGTGACTCAGCACACAGGTGTGTGGATATTGGACTCTAACCCTGTTCACCGTAAACTGTACAACGGCTGGATCCTTCCAGGTTCTTCCACTTTCGGGCAACAAGTCTCTCAAACCTTGTTTGCAATTTCCTCCCAGTTTCCGACTTGGGATCACTGAGAACTAAACCACCCTTTTCCCAAAGCTATGCAGGTGGATGTGGCACCACCCGAGGCTTCCAGCCCAACATCTAGAATTTTCCACCCGCT
>NW_027548417.1:0-842 GCF_008692635.1 Crocuta crocuta
AAGGAAGGAAGGAAGGAAGGAAGGAAGGAAGGAAGGAAAGTTTATCAGGGAAGAGGCTCCTTAGTAGCCCAGGGAGATGATGCTGTAGGTGTGAGCTGAGAACCTGCTGCAGAAATAGAAAAGAGACCTAAGAAGTCAGAATCAGTGGGTGATCCATAGTGTGAGAGGTAAGCGAGAGAAAGAATTCAAGGATGACTCCCAGATTCCAGTGAGTCGAAATACTTTGTTTTTATTTTCCTTATGCATAGATTGGCTCTTCATTTATGTTCTTGTCAGTGGAATATGAACAGACTCCACATATGTAAATAATTGCATTTTATGCTTGAATTGTTGCTTCATTCAAAAATTATTCTTGTGTCCTCTCTAGAACTTGAATGTCTTAATGGGAATTTTGTCTTTGTTTGTTGGTTTGTTTGTTTGTTTACTAGGACAGGTTGGCTTCTGTATTTGTGGCCACGTTACTGGAATGGCAATAGCAAACCTCAGCTCTGACATCAGGTGAATACCGAGCAGGTGCTCTGCTCTTCGTGGGATGATGCACATGTTACTGCTCAGTTGACATCTCACAAACTTCATGTCACAGAGATGGTTTTCCCCATATTTGGAGACAAAGAAATAAGGCTTCTGATTAAATAAGAGCTAGTAAGGAGAAAAGAAGAGGTTCAGAGTTAAGTTTTCTAACTTCTTTTTTTTTTTTTATTCTCCAACCAAATGACATTTACCTCAAGGGATTAAACCAACAAAAAGTTGAACCAAGAGATTAGCATCAGCCAAGTGCTTCTGGGCTTTCCTCCTTTGCCCATCATCTATGTGGTCTTAGAGATGGCAGATAGAGAACATAA
>NW_027548418.1:0-843 GCF_008692635.1 Crocuta crocuta
ATGGAGAGATATTCCATGCTTACCGGGAGAACCAATATTGTTAAAACGTCTAGATGACCCAAAGCAATCTACAGATGTAATGCAATCCCCATCAAAATTCCAACATTTTTCACAAAACTGGAATTTTCGTGAAATGCTAAAATTTGTGCAGAACCACAAAAGACCCTGAATAGCCAAAGCAATCTTGAGAAATGAGAGCAAAGCCAGAGGTATCACAGTCCCAGATTTCAAGATTTCCTACAAAGCTGTAGTGATCAAAAACAGTATGTACTGACACAAAGCTAGACACATCGATCAATGGAATAGAATAGAAAGCCCAGAAACAAACCCATGCTTATATGGTCAATTAATCTGGGACAAAGCAGGCAAGATTATGCAATGGGGGAAAGACAGTCTCTTCAGCAAATGGTGCTAGGAAAAGAAACAGGCCACTTTCTTACCCTGTACACAAAAATAGACTCAAACTGGATTCAAGACCTAACTGTGAGACTTGAAGCCATAAAAGTCCTAGAAGAAAACATAAATAGTTCTTTGACATCAGCTGTAGAAACAGTTTTCTAGGTCTATCTCCTCCTCAGCCAATGAAACAAAAGCAAAAATAGACTATTGGGACAGCACCAAAATAAGAAGCATTTGCACAGTGAAGGAAACTGTCCGCCAAACAAGATGGCAGCCCACTGAATGAGAGAAGGTATTTGCAAATGAGATATTCAAAAAGGGGCAAGTATCCAAAATATATAAAGAACTTATACAACTCAACAGAGAAAAACAAATAATCTAATTGAAAATGGGTGCAAGGTGCCAGTCAGAGTGGCTAAAATGAACAAATCAGGAGACTCTAGA
>NW_027548419.1:0-844 GCF_008692635.1 Crocuta crocuta
ACACACACACACACAAATTGAAATCTTTCTAATACAAAAGAAAGCATGGAGTCCAAAAGGAACATGGGTGTTCGAGGCAGGCAGATCTATTGCCTCCGCTGTGTGATGTATGTAATCATCAGCTTGGCACAGAGTCATTGGTGGCTAATACTATCAGCGATTGCAGTATCAGTGAT
Source organism: Crocuta crocuta (assembly GCF_008692635.1). Classification (NCBI taxonomy): domain Eukaryota; kingdom Metazoa; phylum Chordata; class Mammalia; order Carnivora; family Hyaenidae; genus Crocuta; species Crocuta crocuta. Next base: position 177 of record NW_027548419.1, read on the forward strand.
GGAGGCCTTAATTCATAGGAGCAACTGCCCTTGACCAGAAGAGACTCACACTTCTCTGATTGGTGCCTCTGTGAGCTCTCAGGGAAGCAGCAACACTAGAGCGATTTGCAGTGAAGCATTCAGCGAAGGGATTACAGGATCGCTTGCTAAAGCTGCCTCTGAGCCAGGGGCCATCATGAAGTCGCTTCAGGTCAGCGGGGCTGGCATTTGAGAAGAAACTCTGGATGCAAATGAGACAAAGTGAGAAGAAACTAGAACCTGCGTTTCCTCTCACGAACCCCAAGCTTGAGTCACGGGAGACCTTTGCCTGGGGGCCGTGTGTCCACCTAGACCCAGCCTCAGAGAAGCTGAAGCAGGAGATCTCGCCGGAGCTGTGGGGGGCGATGGGCCAGGCGCTGCTCCCCTCGGACAAGGCGAGCTTTGGGCAGGGGCTCCAATGGCCCCTGGTGTCCTACTCTGACCTTCAGTGTGGCGTGGCTGCCACGTGGCTTCCGCCTCTTCCAAATCCAGTGCAGTTTCCTCCTGGCCAGATCTCACTTGGAACCGGGCTGGGGAGGGAACTGGGGGAACAGTTTCAGCTTAGCTAGGTTGACACAGAACAAGCACCACAGAGGAGAGCGGCCATTGCCACAGAACAGGCTCTGTTAGTTTCCTGTCCCGCCTCCCTC
>NW_027548420.1:0-844 GCF_008692635.1 Crocuta crocuta
CCCCAGTGCCGATGAAGAGGAGGCGGTGGGCTCAGAACAGTCTCTGCTCTGACTTCTCTTGAAAGGGTCCCTGTCGGCTCTGGGCTGCAATGGGCTTCCAAGAAGCTCTCAGGCTGATCCGAATTTTATTTCGCAGGAGACACAGAGAAATCCAAAGGAGGCTTAAGGCGATCTCTCTCTCTCTCTCTCTCTCAGCAATGCTTGGCAAAAATTCCTACAGAGAACACTGTTATTCTATTTCTGGGCATGAGTTTCCTTCCTTTGCCCACCACCAGGAGCCAGGCAGCTAAGAATAAGTTGTCAGGCAGCTTGGATGTTATTGCCTAATTTTGTCCTTTATGCTGGTGATTTGGACTTTTACTGCTCCTTCCTAATTGGGGACAGGGCATGGGCTTCCTGTTGGCCAGAGGCTGGATCCTGCTACATTCCCAACGCTTCGTTCCCATCAGCACTGCTGTGCTTTCAATATTAATTAGCTCTTTTGTTCATTTCTGTCTTTGGCATCTCTAATGAAGAGCTAACATTCTGGAGCCGTTTCTGCGTAATGCAGAGAAGTCTCGCGATGAGCCAGAGTCGGGCTGCACGCCTCCCGGCCTCGCCCCCTCAGTCCACGCGGCCGTGTACCCCCCAGCCTCCGTTCTCAGGGCCTCCCCTCTGCTCTCCTCCATCCTGCCCCGCTCAGGTCCAAGGTCCAGGGTGTGCGGGAGTCTTGGGTCCGTGCATGTGTCTCGGATATCAGGCAGGGCCTGGGGCTCCGGGAGACATATTTATGGTGTGTTCAGTGGGAGGGGAAGGGACCCTCGTCAATGGTGCGGTGCTCGGTTCACAACTTAAACCTCTGCCT
>NW_027548421.1:0-843 GCF_008692635.1 Crocuta crocuta
CTGAGCCAAAGTCGGACGCTCAACTGACTGAGCCACCCAGGCGCCACCCCCCCCAATCCACTTATTCTTCATTTATGAAGGATCGTCATGACCTGGTGATATTCCAGCTGAGTAGTTTCACCAGGTAACTGAAGCCTGTTATAGATTTTTCAAAAACTGTTGATGGGAATGTTCCTATAAGAATTATTCATTTAGTGCCTACGGTGAATCATTTGCATCTTCCTTTGGTGACTCACCTCGCTCATTATGAACATTAATTACCTCACTGTCTGTAATTCACAGATAATGTCAGGGTTAAATGAGATTTGGCCCCACTCTAAATGGGCCCGTGGATAGTACTGTCCTTGTTTGCAGCACACTGTTTGCATTCTGACTCTGTGCATGTCCATGCTCTGCTCTGGAAGCTAGCCAAGCACCCGGGGCAGGGTAACCGGAGTCCTGGGGGGAGAAACCTGAAGCCACAAGGCAGAGATGGCCCGGACTGGAAACAGGTGGTGTCCAGATGTAGAAAGAAACCTGGAAAGTAGAGCAGAAAGTCAACAGGTCAGAACTGCAAAGAACCGCCAGGGGCCAGACATCACAGAGAGAAGGTGAAGGGAGACAGGAGCTCTATCATAGCTCTAAGTCCTGTCACCCAGAAGAAATGCTCCCTCTTTCTTGACAGTGGCTCCAGATCACTTTTACTGGGCTCAGTCTAAATCCTGTCGCCTCCTTCATCACTGCCACCACAGGGGCTCTCCACCGTAGGACGGATAACCAGCTGGAGCAGCTTAAAGATGGACATTTCCTGGCTACCCTTTCCTGGGATGGTGCATCAGTAGGTCTGAGATGGGGCCTCTGAGG
>NW_027548422.1:0-845 GCF_008692635.1 Crocuta crocuta
CACTTCCATGTTCTGAGCATCCATTGATGGGCTGAGGTGACAGGATAACACGGCCTCCTCCTCAAGCAAGGCAATGACTGGTGCACTTGGTCCTATCACTTGGAATTGCCCTGGAAGTAATTTTTAACACAATTGAATCATCACTGAGACAGTGACAGCATGGTCGTGATCATCTAATCAGTAAAAAGTGAGACCAGTTTAATTAACACAGCACGTGAAGCCAATTAATGAACATATTTAAAATAAAGATGCCCAAACACACTGTTAGCATAAAGGATAATACAGGACATGATGCCAATGTGCTACACTCAACACTCATATGATCTTAACAAAGATATAATTGTGTTTTCCCTTGTCCTAGTATTGGAATTCAAATTAAATAAATCTCATTGTGTATGTCATAAAAATTCTGTGTGTTAGAGAATATTATTCTCCTTTAACAGATAAGAATATTGAGTTGGTCAATAATTAATAGTTGAGTCAGTGATTAATGAATTGAGTGAGTGAATGACAAATTTTGCTAAGTATTTAATTACAAAGGAATTATTTAAGAAAGCTAATAGTAACATCCAAATGTTTCCTTGCTTTAAACTATGGTCTATATAACATAATATAATATAACTAACAATTAAATATAATATGGAACTATTAAAAATTAAGTGTTTGTGTTGAGAAAAAATAGAACAATATGTTATTTCACATTTTGGAACATAAGAATGAGATCCTGTGTACAACATAAATTTTTTAGAACATTACATCAATAAGTAATTGATTATTTAAGAATGCTAATAGTAACATCCACATGTTTCTTTGCTTTAAACTATGTACTATATAATGTAATATAA
>NW_027548423.1:0-845 GCF_008692635.1 Crocuta crocuta
GGTGTGCTTATGGAGAAAACAAGCAAAGTATTCAGCTGCTTCTAAGCATTTTAAACACATGCCCCCTTGAATATCCTGGTTGCAATGGCTCAGAATCTGGATTTAGACTGTTCTGGAAGGCTGTGTGTAGTGACATGCACAGGACAGGATTATGTGGTAAGCATATGGGGCAATAGTGGAGGTTAGGCCCTACGACCCTCCTTTGCTCACTCACTCAGCATATCTTAGATGGCAGGTAGGGGGGATGGGGGGAGGGCACAGGCTGATATGGGCAGATAGGTTCCTACTTGAGGGTAAAGCTCAGGGCAGAGATTGATAAAAGCCATGCAGGTGATCACGATACAGGACGGTCAGTAAAGTCAAGAGGAAGAGCAGATCCTAACTTAGGTCCTATGGCCCAAGGTCAGTTGTGTTTAAACTGAGGTTTGGAGAATGAACGTTATCTACCCAGGGGAAGAGGGCAAAGTCAGGTACGAGGGAGCCGACAGTGATGGGCACTGAGCCTCCCATGTGCCCCTCACATGTGGAGCAATTATTCAAATATAAATGTGGCCCTGATGCTATTGTTGCTCTCGATTTTAGGAAACAAACTTTCTGTGTCACTGGAAGTAAAAGATGACAGAGGGAAAAGAAGAAAGATGTTTTTTGTACCTACTAGTAATAACAAATAATAAAGAAATAATGATAACTAATAACTAATACATTCTATGTGAAGATTTTCAAACTAAAAGTAGTTTGTAGTATATACATTTTGAAATATCTATATATAATATCTATAGATATATATCATTTTAGAGAGAGAGAGAGCACAAGCAGAGAAGGGCAGAGAGAGAGAGAGAGAGAGA
>NW_027548424.1:0-845 GCF_008692635.1 Crocuta crocuta
GCCCCAACATTCTGGAAGAAAGGCTGCTAGGCCTCTCCTCCTCTCTCTGGGTCTCCCCCTCCGATTTCTCCCCCAGTCTTTCTCCTCAGCTCTCCTGTGACTGTGTATCTTGCAAATCCAAGCACCGTGGGCTCCTTTGAAGAATGAGCGTGTGGCTGCAGTTGTGTCCCAGGTGATGCCAACTCATTATTCTCTCTCACATTATTAGTGCTTGGGCTCAGGTTGATGTGTTTCTGATTAATGAGGCGTTTGTTCTGCACCACAAAACAATTGAGGAATACCCTTCTCATTTCAATGGATTGTGTCACAAAGTTAATTATGAGATGACCTTCCCTGGTTCCAAGCAGAGGAGACCAGGTGTCCAAGTCTCACCTGACAATCAACTTCCAGAAATCTTGGCAGGAGAAAACAAAGACTCAGAGGCATTTCAAATGGGCATCTAAGACCTGAGTCTGACGTTCAGAACCTCAGATCTCACACTGCTGTACTCTCATTGCCCTCGAATCAGAATCCAGTGTCCCTTTCTTCTCTGTCCCCTCACTTTCCTGTCATCCTTCCCCACATGGGGCATCATGGTAAAGGGGAAAGCCCAAGCCTTACCTTCTGACAGATGTACCTTCAAAACCTGTGTGACCTTTAGCATGCCACTTAAGGTCTCTGAATTTCCACTTCAGTAAAAATGGAGAAACAATACCCACCACACAGCCTTGTTGTGAGAGCTTTGGGACATAAGGTAGGTATAATTCCTATAATTCCCACCACCTACATTATAGGAATACAGAACCTGACCCAAAACACGACCCTTCTCCCCACTTTCCTTCTTGTTAGACTGGCTGAGAGCTCTC
>NW_027548425.1:0-845 GCF_008692635.1 Crocuta crocuta
CAAAAAGGAGGGGCGTTTGAGAAGGAGAAGCTGGCGCTGGCCCACAACACCGCCCTGAACATGAAATCCAAGAAACTCAGCCCCAAGTAAGAGTCCCGGGGGGCCACCCGGGGGCGGCTCTGGTGAGACCGGCTGGTGAAGTCTGCCGTTCCATGGGCGCTCTGGTTTGTCTCCTCCTCCAGGGAGAAGCAGGTGGAGTACTTGGGACTGGCCAAGACCTACCTGGAGTGCGGCGAGCCGAAGCTGTCCCTCAAGTGCCTCAGCTACGCCAAGGAGTTCCAGCTGTCCGCCCAGCTGTGCGAGCGGCTGGGGCAGGTAAGGCCCAGCCTGCGCTCTCGCTGGGAGAACTGGGCTGCTCTGGAGCCCTCTCCCTCGGCCCCCGCTTGCGTCGGGGAGGGGCCAGGGCGACACCAGCCCTGAGGACTGGAGGCACCTGCTGTTCCTCACCTTGCCCAAGCATTTCCGTGGCTCCACGTGTGTGCACGCACGTCCACGTCTGTGTGAATGTTTGCGATCCCATGTTCATCACAGGGGCCAAGTGTTCACGTCAGAGGGAAGATGGGTTTTGGAATCTTCCTGCCTTCCTGTCCCCCGTGTTCAGGCTGGAGTCTGCCTGTGCGAACCGCCTGGCGTTACATGGTGCTTTTCCTACGTTCTCCGTAACCGCTCTAATTAATTGCCAACCAGTCTGGCACCCACTAGCCGCGGGTGGCTATTTAATTTGTAATTTAAGTTACTTACAAGGGAACGAAATAAAAAATTCAGTCCCTTGGCCCCTCTAGCCACGTTTCAAGTGCTCATTGCTATTAGAACACCTCCATCATTCCAGAAAGTTCTGTGGGGCA
>NW_027548426.1:0-845 GCF_008692635.1 Crocuta crocuta
CCCCCCCAGACACACTCAGAGATGATGTTTAATCTGGCCGCCCCATGGCCCCGTCAAGTTGTCACAACAGTAGCCATCCTGCCTTCCATGGGGCCTTCCATGCGCGTGACACACATGTGCCTTGTGTGGAGGCTGACGTGGAGATGCAGAGGCTCTAAGGGTCATGCATCACCCCCAATTCCAGGCGGCTGCAGCACGATCTTGGGAACCAGAAATGACGTTGTGTTTTTGCTTGTAGCTCTGGCGTTAGAGCATTTAGATTAGGCTGTGACTCCCGTGTCCTGAGTCTGAGGCATGTCCAAATTATTAAGTTATGTGGGCATCGGTCTTTCTATCTGCGATGTGACCCCAATAATGCTAAATATATCAGAAAAAGAATGGAGTTTCAAGTGAGCTAGCACGGTAAATTTTCCCTGCTACCTTACGCAGCACAGGCTAGATTGATGAATCCCTAGTAATTACTATCATTACAGTTATTCAGAAATAAGTGTCTATCAATTGCTAATTAAACCTGAGGAGGAGGGCTGTAGTGGAGAGAGGCATGGTTTTTTATAAGGCACAGAGATGATCACGTAGGATACCAAAAGGAGAAGTGGAATTTTCCAGAAGGAGGGGGGAAAAGACCTTTCCGGGAGAGAGAACAATATATGGGGAAGGCGGTGGTGAGGAAATGGGCACATCACTAAGGGAAGTGTCAGATGGTGAGAGGCCACAGGGAAGCTTACCGAACAAACGTTTCTCTGCTCTCACGGACAACTTGGTATTGGATCACGCAGGTGACAGGGACCGTTGAAGGATTTTAAGTAGGAAAGTGGCAACAGCATAAAGATTTTGTTTTGGTTTAC
>NW_027548427.1:0-837 GCF_008692635.1 Crocuta crocuta
TCTCTCTCTCTCTCTCTCTCTCTCTCTCTCTCGTTTTGGTTTCTCTCTCTCTCACACACACCTACACTTCTTTTCCTCTGCTTCAGGAGGTCATAAGTCATTGCTGCTGTATATGACAATATATATAGTCAAAAGTGAAACAACATGGTCCCATTATGTTCATTTCTTGGGCATCCTCCCCAAAGTCAGTAGCAAGCTACAGGAAATATACCAAACTGTTGAGTGTAACACTGCTTGAATTGTAGAATTATGCATAATTATTTTTTTCTACCCCAAATATTTAACAACAGAAATGTATTGATTTTATTGTTAGGAAAAATACCTTTATCTCTCTGTCTGGTCTCACTGGATTTGGTCATATCAGCAGATATTCATGATGTAAAAACTCCCATCCCCTCGTGATCTGTAAGGTAACCAGCTAGAGTCTGTGGGCTCCCTCTGTAGAAGCAGAAGGCTTAGCATGGATGTCACAGGCTCTGAATTGGGCCGACAACAGATCACCTTCATGCCCTTCCTTCTCTGCCACGTTGAAGGTGGTTTGCAGAATTTGGAAGGGCATAAAGGTTATTCCCATCCCCAGCTCCGGGGAACGGCAAATGAAAGGTGTATGGGGAACTAACAGTTATGGCAGCCTTCACCACCCCACGTGCTTTACTCACGCTATGTCTTTTAATACCTGTGAGGAAAGAATTCATTAAAAGTGACATACCTGAACATTTGTATGTGTGTGTGTGTACACGTGTCCATGCCTGGTACTCAGCGCGTGTTCAATACGTATTTATGGAATGGATTCCTCTAGTCCTACAGACCTGTATAACTTTGAGTGTCTTATATACC
>NW_027548428.1:0-845 GCF_008692635.1 Crocuta crocuta
CTCTCTGGACCCTTTCCCTCATCTAAGACTTAATACATCTAGTCACTTTACCCAATGCTAAGATGCTAGTGGTCAAATAGTGAAGAAGATAAATATGGTCAATGAACCTAAGAAATAAGACTGTGTTGTAGGACATAGATACTATATCAGTCCGCTAAACACAATATAGTATGAGTTAGATTAGAACTGGCTCATGAGGGGCTCATGAAGAGATAGGGAGAATTACTTCAGGAGCCATTAAAGGGATAATTCATGGGAGGGGGGCGGAAGCAAAGCATTATAGAGTAACTGAACAAAATCTGATATGACCATAACAAGAGGAGCAAGGAAGAACATGAGTGATGAAGCTCAAAGGTAACTGAGCCCAGATAAGCCAAAGACTTATAAGGGTATATCTGATTATAAGGGGAAAATAAGATAAAGTACTTTGAATCATTTGGAAATGTATTTATTACTTAAAATTATAACATGGCCAGCCTTCATTCTTTACCGTTAAAATGTAAAATATTACCCAGTTAACTTTATGAAATGTATTGATTTGTATTAAACTTGATTTGTCCTGTTCCCTTTACCTATTTGCTATCTCTTCATCCAACAAACATTTTGACATGAATAAAGTCTGTTGAATTTGAACTACCCTATGAATTTAGTTAAAATGGCACTTTTGTTTATGTCAAAGAGATACCATCTAAGTCTCTAAAACTAATTACTAGAAATGTAAATTCTAAGGCCCCCTGGGTGGCTCAGTCGGTTAGGCGTTTGACTTTGGCTGAGGTCATGATATCACATCTCGTGGGTTCCAGCCCCAAGTCAGGCTCTGTGCTGACAACTCAGAGCCTGGAGCC
>NW_027548429.1:0-845 GCF_008692635.1 Crocuta crocuta
AGCATTTCAAACACCATCACCTGCAAGCACTTTCTTTCACTACTATTAACAAGCTGATGTTCAAATTGCTGAAAAGAATACAAGGTATAAGGGACTTATTAAAGAGAACCCATAAGCATTCCTAGTTGGAGAATGGAAGGGAAAAGCTTTGTTACTCTTTTGGATCCTGACATATACATGACATTGCAAGCAACAAAGAGGAAATACACTAATCATTTTCCCAGTAGACGGTTTTCAAATGTTCGAAATAGGTTATGCAAATGATGAACCATACATCATGCACCTACTTGCTCTGGACACTGTAGACATCAAAGACTTTAATCAGTATAAGAAATAAAAACAAAGGAAACCTATGTGGCCTTATGGAGATCAATTATTATCCCATCAGAATAGCTCGGGGGCAACCAGATATCACCTTGAGACCCATACAACACCAATCACAAATGTGAGGAGACACAAATACAGGTTCCCTTTCATTGGACTCTCTTGGTCAGTTTCTTAGTTTCTGCTCTTTTATGTAGATGATACCTGAAGGGTTGAGATGACTTGGAGAAAAGTAACTCAACTTTTATTAATATTCCCTTTTACCATTTTGCAAATGGATTTAGGAGATTCTCAGTTAAGGATTCTGTCTTCTCAGGCACAGAACTTACCTAGGAAAATAGTAGATCAGGAAGAATGAAAGAGAGAAGAGAAGGAGCATTGGGTCAAAGAGATCACCATCATAAAGACTAGAGCTTAATGAGACCATGGAGAAAATTTCAATCAACCAAAAATGTTAAATATGACAATACCGAGGTTGGAAGAAGTCATGTAACTTCTCCAAGGTCCTACATTTTTTAGAG
>NW_027548430.1:0-846 GCF_008692635.1 Crocuta crocuta
CTGAACCAAAGAATAAAGCCACAACCATGAGATGTGAAGAGCAAGTAGAGAATGCCTTGGCTCGCCCAGCGACTGACGGCAGCTTCAGGATGGTTGAGATTATTTTCACATAAGATCCAAGAATCAACATAAAAGGAATAGTGACAACAAGAGCACAAACCACATAAACCAATATCTCAATCATAAAAGTGTCCCCACAGGCAAGCTGAAGTATTGGAGGTATGTCACAGAAAAAGTGATTCAACTGATTAGACCCACAGAATGGTAGGGAGAAGATCAGGTAGGTGAATCCTATGTGTACTGGAATCCCAGTGACCCAACAGCCAGCTGCCAGCTGGATACACAGCCTACCGTTCATGATAAGAGGGTAGAGTAAGGGGTTGCAAATGGCCACATACCTGTCGTAAGCCATTGCAGTCAGAATAAAGCATTCGGTGGCTCCAAAGACCAGAAAGAAATACATTTGAATAGCACAGGCCAGAAAGGAAATACTTTTATTTTGACTACAAAGATCTGTTAGTAATCTGGGGATGGTGACTGACACATAACATATTTCCAAGAAAGAAAAGTTCCGAAGGAAAAAATACATGGGAGTCTGGAGGGAGGGATCGACCTTGGTTATTAGGGTAATGAGGCTATTTCCCATCAAAATAATCCCATAGATTATCAGAAACATGCCAAAAAGAAATTCTTGGAGATCAGGAACATCAGAAAAGCCAATGAAGATAAAATCCGTTATTGTAGTTTGATTCCCTTGTGGAGAACTTTGCCCCAAGGATTCCATCTACCAAAAAAAAAAATGATTTCAAAGCTTAGAATTCTCTTCAATTATTGGGACCATTGTAG
>NW_027548431.1:0-846 GCF_008692635.1 Crocuta crocuta
GACTGAGCATGTCAGCCTTGGGAGGGGGTCGGGGGCAGCTGCTGGGTGTTGACATGCGCCCCCTGGGGGAGAGGGGCTGCCGGCACCAGGGGAGGGGTCGGCCACGGTCCTGGAGCTGAGATGCAGGCCCGGAAAAGGGAAGGCCCAGCCTGGTCACAAGTAACTAGTCCCCAGGAGATGATCCCCTGAGGGCACAGCCCTGGGAACCGTGTTCCTGCACCCACCCCCAACGGGGAGTGCTGGCGCCCCACCTGGGGCACGGCGGGGGCCCTGGGCAAGGCTCAGCCATGCCTTCTCCTCTGTGCAGGCCTCCCCTGCACCCCCCACCTTCCTCCTCCCCGCCTCAGCCCGGTCCCCCAGCCTCTGCAGCCACTGTAACTGATCCCCCAGGCGGGGCGGCCGGGCTCTGCACCCCCCCTCGTCTCCGGCCCAGCTGTTGCCTGGGAGGCTGTGTCTGTCCCGGGGGCCGACAGCTGCAGGCCGGAAGCCCCCACCTACCCCGGAGCAGGTGTGCCCTCCATGGCCAGGCCCGGGGGTACGGGGCGCCTTGTCCTCATCCACTCGGCCTTGGGGGTCCTGGGCCGCGGTGGGTTAGGGGTCCTCAGGCCGGCTGAGCGCTCAGTACAGACAGAGCCGGGAAGGACTTCTGCCACCGGCCATGCCACCCAGCCCTTCGAGGTGGTGCACACCCAGACAGAGCGCCCTGTTCAGGGCACCATCCCCGCCGTTTTCACCACGACAGGAGGGGGGCCCTACGCTGCCGGGTCACCTGCGAACATTTACCAAGGGATGCCCCCTCCGTCTGGGGGTGCCTCTGATGGGTGCTGGACCGTGAGAGAAGGAAGT
>NW_027548432.1:0-847 GCF_008692635.1 Crocuta crocuta
AAAAAAAAAAGATGAAAAGCTTTTGGCAAAGAGCAGTCAAATATTTATTCTAGATCATCTTTTTCCTAATTAAAGTTCTGTTTTAATCAGATTAAAGGGATGTTTATAGGCCTTCGATGGCATTGGTATCCAGCGTGTTTGAATTAGGGGGCAGGCTCAGGTTTGTGGGAAATGAAGCTGAAATAAATATGAGTGTTCCCCCTAGGAGAAAGATTGCAAAGTCACCAATGAGAAATTAGGTGTGAAAGCATACCTGGCTTCTCCACCAATACCTACAGAGTTGTGGTGCTGGACTCAGTCCTACTAGAATACAACCCTGGCCCAGTACCTTTAAGCCTCTGACTTTCATGGCAAGAAAAATAAGCCTCCTGAACCCAGAAAAGAGGCATTTTACCAGATTGGTGAGCTCAAGCCTTTACAGTCAGGATTCACCTTGAAAAACAACAACTCTTCAAGGTGTGATGTTACGCACATGGTAAGGGATCTGGAAAGTTGAACAGAGGACAGTGAGACAAACCTTCAGGCTGGAGAGACAATGGGTTCAAGCCACTGCAGCCCAGGCCCAGTGTGATCTGCAGATATAGAGAGGGTAACCGGGCCACGTGGATGAGCCACCTCTGGCTGCAAAATCAATCACCTCAAACATCGTGGCCTAAGACAGTGTGTATTATCTTGCAGTTTCTGTGGGTGAGGAATCCAGGCACAGCCTAGAAAGGTCCCCCTGGCTTGGGATCTCTCAGGGGTTGGTCAGGGGTACAATCATCGGAGAGCTGGAGTTCAGTGATTGTTGGCCAGACTCGACCCTCATGCGGTGATGGACAGACGTCTCCCTCAAGTTCTTGCCACG
>NW_027548433.1:0-847 GCF_008692635.1 Crocuta crocuta
ATATTCTTACTATATCATCCAGCAATCACACTCCTTGGTATTTTCCCAAATGAATTGAAAACTATGTCTACCCCAAAATGTGCACGTGGAAGTTGACAGCAGCTTTATCCATGATTACCAAAACTTGGAAGCAACCAAGATGTACCTCAATAGATGACTGGATAAGTAAATTGGTATGTCAGACAATAGAATATTATTCAATCCATAAAAAGACACGAAGAAAACTCAGATGCTATTACTAAGAAGCAAACCTGAAAAGGCTACAATACCGTCTGATTCCAGCTGTATGACATTCTGTAAAAGGCAAAATCATGGGGACAGTAAAAAGATCAGTGTTCTCAAGGATTAGGGAGGTGGGAGTAATGAATAAATAGAACACAGAGGAGTTTTCAGGGCAGTGAAACTTTCTATGATACTATAAGGTTGAATACATGTAATTATTCATTTGTCCATAGAATGTACCAAAAATGAGCCCTAATGTTAACTATGGGCTTTGGGTGATAATGGTATGGTAACATTGGTTCACTGATTATAACAAATGTACCACTCTGGGGCAGGATGTTGATGGAAGAAAGGCTGTGTTGTATTTGGGGCGAGTAATTTAGAAACTCTCTGTGCCTCCTGTTCAATTTTGCTATGAACCTAAAACTGCCCTGAAAAATGAAGTCTATCAATTTTTTTTAATGTGAAGTACACATGAAAAAGGTAATGTTTGTTCATTTGGGGTAGTGAGCATCTAGGTTTTACCATATTATTTATAGTTTTCTTTTGGTTTGTCTATTTTTAATTTTCTAATAAGGCATTCTAAAGAAAATAATGATTGGAAATATTTATCAGTAGCTATAAA
>NW_027548434.1:0-847 GCF_008692635.1 Crocuta crocuta
GGCGTTCTTAGGAACACCAAGTGGCTGGGATGGTTTGCAGACCACAAACCGGAAGTCAGCTCAGTGGGCCTGAGGCCAATCGGTTATCTGGGCACCTGAGACAGGTTATTTCTGGAGGGGGAAACAAAGTGACTTCGACCCTCAGGATGCGGGCTGGCAGCCTGGGGAATGAAGGACTAAACTGTAAATGAGAAGAATGAGCACACAGAAGAAGCTGCACAGAGCGCATAAAGGAAGGAGAGAGGACAGCAGGTCTAAAGTAACAGAACAGGGGCCCAAATCCCACCCACCAGGAAACAAGACTAACTCATGGTAGCACAAAAAACGTCTGCGGGGAAGTGCATGGTTATTTCCAAATCCTTTCCCCCTGATGCTATATATATCACTATGAATCCCTTCTGCATTAGTCTTCCCCAAGAAAAAAGTTAAAACTATGTTCCATACGCACTAATTATAACCTTATTTTTATATAAACTTGGGAGTGCAAATTTGAGTTATGGATGAAAAATAAAACTCAACCTCATGTTCTAGCTTTCTTTCTAAATATCTCACGAATAGAGTTTAAGACAAATGCTTGATAAAATAAAAGAGCACGGCAGGCAGACGGGTGAAGACGCGGCCCAAACCCTTGAGCTCACCCCCGCTGCCTTCTCTGGACACACACGCTGACGATTCTCCAGTCCACCTGACTTTCCATTTTGCCTTATTTTTCCCCTTGCATGACAATGTCTCTTCCCAAAACAGGCAGAACATCTCTGGTTATTTTTAGTAAATCCAACTTCATTTTCTGTCATTTTTTTCCTACTATGAATTCAACTGGTAAGGTAATTTTAAAAAAACAGTAACA
>NW_027548435.1:0-844 GCF_008692635.1 Crocuta crocuta
GAACCCACAAACTACGAGATCATGACCTGAGCCAAAGTCCGACACTTAACCGATTGAGCCACCCAGACACTGCTGTGCTAGGCCCTTTGAATGGACTTAATCTTCCAATGAGATGGGCACAGTTATTTCACAAATGAGTTAATGGAGACTTAGAAATGGTAAATAATTTGTCCAAGGTTACCCATGGATGATTGTGATACTGCAATTTATAAGACATAAATAATTAGTCTTAATCCCTGTTCCTAGCACAGAGATCCCAAAACCCTTGGAATTTCCTAAGTGTTGAGAGTAGTAAGAGGGTCTCAACAAACCCCTTTTAGCCACACCTGAGTTTATGTTAGTGAGATGACTTTTGGAAAGCACCTAAGGATGGGGGGTAGATACCAGAAGGACCAACCTTGTGATTAGAGGGTTGAAACTTTCAGTCCTTACCCTGACCTCCTACCTCCAGAGAAGGGAGTGGACCTGAAGACTGAATGCAATCACCAATGGCCAATGGTTTAACCAATCATACCTATGGAATTAAGGCTCCACAAAAGCTTGGGGAACCAGAATGCCTCCACACGTCACCATGCTGGGCCCTAAACTCCACAAGGCTAGAAGCGACTTTGTTCAGGACCTTGCCCTGACTCTGAATTTGTGTCCTTTGATATCCTTTGTAATAAACTGATAGTATAGTGAGTAAAAGGGTTTCCTGAGTTCTGTGAGCCACCCTAGCAAATTAATCAAATCCAAGATGGAAACTTCTAATTTAAAGCCTGCTGGTCAGAAATAGAGGCAACTGGGGGTGCCTGGGTGCCTCAGTCAGTTAAGCATCTGACCTCGGCTCAGGTCATGATCTCAC
>NW_027548436.1:0-847 GCF_008692635.1 Crocuta crocuta
GGTTTTTTTTTGTTTTTTTTTTTTAAGTTTTTAATGTTTATTTATATTTGAGAGAGAGCGAGAGTGCAAGCAGCGGAGTGGCAAAGGGAGAGGGAGACACAGAATCCAAATTAAGCTCCAGGCTCCTAGCTGTCAGCACAGAGCCCGACATAGGGCTCGAACCCACAAATTGTGAGATCATGATCTGAGCTGAAGTTGGAAGCTTAAATGACTGGGCCATCCAGGCACCCCTACCAACAGCCTTATTCTAAGTACCCACCCCCCCAACACACACACACTCCAAGGTAATTGGGATTTAGAGACCATCACTTACTATCAGCATTGAGAGGAGAAAAAGGAAAGGGCTGGCAAGTTTCTTTGGATGTTTATTGTATCACATATTCCAACTTTAGAAGTATAAAAAAAAAATCTCTTAAAGCACCTAAGAACTAAGTATGAAAAACACTAAGAGATAGGCCGGCAAGGTATGGAAAAGTTGACACACCTGGGGCCCTCACAACCAGGACCGACCCAGGTGTGCTGGCTTCAGAGTCTAGGCTTTGCCCCCTACACTGCCTCCTAGGGCCAAGCCTTTGATCTGCATTCTAGATCACCGGCTGGCACCTCTGGGCTCCAGTCTGACCCTGGACACCTCCTCTCTGTGTGACCGGAGGTCCCAAGGCCTAGTGGTTGGTACCAAGCTACAGCCAAATATCAGGAAGAAATTGAAGGGGCTGCCGGTCAGAAACAGATCATTCTCCAACTCTGGTCCTGTCTTATTCTGAAAAACTGGAGCTGCCCTTGAACTGCACTGCTGCTAAAGGCAGGAAGAGGAGACCAGAACAAGCGGTCTCAAGGGTATGGTTGC
>NW_027548437.1:0-845 GCF_008692635.1 Crocuta crocuta
AGAGGAGAGGAGAGGAGAGGAGAGGAAAGGAGGAAGAAGATCAGAGAGTCTGACAGTGAACTGCAGCATAAGAACAAAGAAAACATTGAAGAAAACATGCAGAAGTTTTCAGTAGTGAGTGGAGCTTGTCTCCACAGCTAAGAGATAATGGAGACAGAGTGGTCAACACTTTGCATCATGGCTGAGAGGCCAGAAAGGATGAGAACAGAGTTGAGGCCTTGGGTTGGCTCTGAAACAGGCCACTGTTAGTCTCATCATTTCTCTTTTCAGACTCGTTTCATTTTTTCAACCTGAATGCTATTGATCACTGCAGGTGTGATAGGTTTTCCAACTCCAAGGGAATTTTAAAGTATGTTTGGATGACTTCCCAGGATGAGCCCAGAGAGCCAATGAATATTGACTGTTTCCTCTACAGTTTCTAAACTGTTTCGTCATCGCCTTTATAAATATGCTGCCCCTTCACTTTTCATCATTGCCCTTGTAATCAATATGTCAGTAATTACTATTATGCCCTATCAATACTCTGACTTTTTAATAAGCATTTCTACTATAAAAAGTACTTGACAGCTATCTTTCTTTTTCCATGATAGGAATGAAAAGAAAGTGAGGTTAGTAAAGGACAAATGTGGGAAAAAGGAAGAAACCCTGACTAGATATATTGGGGGAGGAATACAGAATATAAGATTAGGTATAGAATGGGGCATGTAGGTGGCTCAGTCAGTTAAGTGTCTGACTCAATTTTGGCTCATGTCATGATCTCATGGTGTGTGGGTTTGAGCCCTGCATTGGGCTCCACGCTGGCAGTGCAGAGCCTGCTTGGGATTTTCTCTCTCTCTCTCTCTCTC
>NW_027548438.1:0-847 GCF_008692635.1 Crocuta crocuta
CTCAGCATTGCATGGAAGCCGTAGACACATGGCTTCTTGCTGCCCAAAGTATGGTTCAAGAAGGGGGTCTCTTGGGAGCCTGTGAAAAATACAAATTCTCAGGTCCCACCTGAGTTTTCTTGAGTCAAGCTCCAGAAATCAATAGGATTCTCACAGGAACTGCATGCCCTTTGAACTTTGAAGAGTATTCTTTTAGCTTGCTTCCTCTATCCACCATCTCAGCTTGTCCAAATTTTTGTATACAGTACTGATATTATAGAGTAGCCAAAATACACTGATATTATACAAGCAAATATCATTTGCACACTATTTTTGCCAGACAATGCCACACAGTGATCTGATTAAAAATTATAGTTCTGGATAGCCAGGGGCAAGCCTCCTTCTTACTTTTTCCGTCCCTCTCTTTCCTATAACAATGCAGCACATGTCTTTTCAAACCCCTCCCCTATTTAGGAAATAAGCTGTCACTTGTTCTTTCTTCCTATACGTCAAAGTCCTTTTCTCTACTCTACTCACATAGGCTCAAAAAGGTATGCAAGCCTCTCCTTTCTAAAAAGAAATTTTTAAAATCTTCTAATTGCAAAAAGAAGTAATTGAGTGCAATACTGTGCAAACTTCAGTGTAACCTCTGATTCAATCTATGACATGAAACTAAGACAGGTGAAATCAGCACACCACTCTCACAAAATCAACCCCAGATGTCCTTCAAGAATTGCAGATAGTTACAGGGGAGAAAATGAGATCCTGAAATGAGCAACCCTCATTTATAACTGTCAGCACTAACAGTAGTGGCAAAGATGCCAAATGTGGAAGTGATTATAATAAAAATTCAGGTATGTTAAAAAAA
>NW_027548439.1:0-847 GCF_008692635.1 Crocuta crocuta
CAGCAATCCACTTACTGAAGTAGGAATCCAAGGTGTGAAAAGTTCTGTGTTGACAAAGTTTTGCATCAGCTCCTGCTGCTAAATAATATGCAAAAACGTGCAGTTTAATTTTAACTTTATAATAAATAAGTGCTTACCTAAACCCACTCAGAAGCACAGGCCGTCACTAGGCCAACAGGTATGCTCTGAAATCAGACACCACCAAGAGATTCCATCGTGCTAAGATGTGTAAGGCCCAGGATGAAACAATCCATCATTTTTTGTTTCTGTGAACTGTCCTAACAAGTGTGAGTGCCCTGACAAAATCTTTTAGTCAAGTACACTGTGCATTTCCAAAGCCAGTGTGTGTATATGGGGGCAGGGAGGTGAGCATGTGCAAATGTATGAGTGTCCTATAATAAAAAGTGTCCAGAAAAGAGTGATAAATAAGTTAAAGAAGTGAGGCACAAAAAACCATAATTAAAGAAGCCAGGGAGCACTCAGATGGGATTAGGTCATTCATTCAACCAACCTCATTTTCTTGTGCTCCTTCTATGTACCAGACGTTGTACTGGATTCCAGGAGAGACTTAGACACAAAGCCACTATCAAGAAACTCCCAGCCTAATTAATACGTGAACAATGGTGACAACAGCAAGCAGAAGAGCCATAAGGTTGGGCAGCTTCAGAAGCTCTGTGGATGATGGTTATTGCCACAGGTCACCTTCCAGAGGTTCTGGGGCTGCCTGAGAAGTACCTTGTAGAACAAATCTTTCTCTCAGGGATGAAGGCTGTTGTGTGTCTTGCAAAGAAATACGAAGTATGTAGGCAAAAAGAATAGGTTATATAGATGGATTTATGAAATGGAA
>NW_027548440.1:0-848 GCF_008692635.1 Crocuta crocuta
ATGGATAAGCTAGTTTTCTTATGGTTGGTGTGGGAGGTCACACATAAGTGAGGGGGGAAATGTAGATTGATTCAAGGAGTTATGGTTAACAGAGATAACATAATGAACTAACTTTTAGTCTAATATAGACATGGATGGTTATACAGAGATATAGAGAAAAATTTATAGATACAAGTATATGCATGGGTTAGTATACACATACATATTCCCTTCAAGTTTCAGTTAAACTGTCAGAGAAGCAACATGTTATTGGCAATGAGTACACCTAACACTCAGATCTTGGTTTCTAATATCCTTTCCTAATAACAAGAACCAGAAAAATAAGGAGGTATATAAGATGAGCTGTAATATCTTATAGTGCAAGCAAGTAAGGAAGTGCTTAATATATAATAATATTCTATTTATTTTTAGAATATATAATATATTACAATATATAATATATAAATATATATTAGATAAACATAATATTGATAAGTATTATATACAAAATGAATGAAGTATATATTGGAATATAACCCAAAGCATAAAATAAATATCATAAGTTCATATAGATATACAGAGGGAGAATAGAAAAATTTTCTAGCACATAAGAATTCCAGAGGATTTATGTGGATACTGCCTCTCTCCACCACCCCAAGGAATTACAGTTTAAGACTAAATAGGAATAGGTTGATGAGGAAAAGCAAAGAAAAAAAATGCCTCAAATTCATAGTCTGACTCATTTACTAAAACCCTAAAGGACAGCCCTGACCAGACAATGTTCCTTCGGAAGTTATTGGATCCTTCTAGGTGGTGTCAGTGAGTGGGCCACAGAGGGGAAGCGAGAAAAAAAAAAAAAAAAAAAAAAA
>NW_027548441.1:0-848 GCF_008692635.1 Crocuta crocuta
CCACTATGACTATTGTTTCTGCTTTGCAAGGACATGTCATTTTACTTACACTCTCTCTCCCCCTTCTTAATTGGCCTGCAGTAAAAATACAAATTGCACCACTGTACTTTATTATTAGCCATTTGATGGGCCAAAAATGCCTCATAAGTACTGCCTAGAGGATATTAATCAGACCTGCTGACTCTTCTAAGCACCCACTTTTATATGTTGACCCTCAGATGAGGCCAGTGGATGGTAATCGTGCCCCCTCCCCTGGGAGCATTTAGCTAGTCACTGCCTCTCCATTAGCAAAGGCACCACCAAAAGGTGTGACGTCGGTCCTGCGGGAGGCCAGTCCGCGGCCCAGATCTCCCCTCCTGTCCATTAGCTTTAATGCCTGTTGTACTTTATGGACGTGAAAAGTCTGTCTCACTTTTTCTCTCTCTCTAGGTAACAGAGCATGGAATGAATGTCTGAATCCTAAAATGGCAGCTGAGCTTAGTAATCTTCTTTAAAGTCTCATGGCTTGGCAAAGACAGCCTCCTTTCTTAGAAGTAAAATCCAGGAAAATTGTGGTCCCAAAGAGACTGATACAAATGGGCAGTTCCAGCGAGATGGACAGAGGAGCTGGCTCGGGGCGGGGGATATTGTCTGCTTTGCTCTTCCCGCCCTGAACATACAGCTGTATGCTTATTAAAGATCTCAGCGATGTTATAATGATGACGTGGGCTTATTGTGAGATTTCCATTTCGCAGAGCTTGATTCTGTGTGTGAATCTCACCACCGACCTTCTTGTATCAGATATCTTGGAATTCAGATCACTGAGTGGACATCAGAATGGAGGAAACATGTACCTCTATGACAGAAAC
>NW_027548442.1:0-849 GCF_008692635.1 Crocuta crocuta
AAGTGCTTATACACTTCTGTGGAGCACTGAGTTTTGCTAATGTCACACAGGGCACATTTCCAGATCCCTGGTCTGGAGACCAATGAAGATTATAATTATCATCCCAAAGGACCATATCTATTTGTGTACTTTAAAAGTTTCTGCCAACAGGTCTGGCTTCCACGTAGCCTCAATGTAAGTGCTAAATAAGGTTGCACTTATTGGATTACTGAAGGTCTTAGCACATGCTTAACAATGGGAGCATGTAAAGAATAATGCAGGTGGTTTAGATAATCACAAAGGCTGGAGAGACAACCAAAAGCTAGGGGGAGGTTGAGTGAAAAGTGCGAGCTACACAAGGCCACGCCTTTAAGACCAAGAGATACATGTTGCACCTAATACACAGAAACACAGAGAGTCACACAAAATGAGGAAACAGATAAACATGCACAAAACAAACAAGATGAAATGTCAGAAAAAGACTTTAATGATGTAAAGCTAAGTAATCTACATGATACAAAAATTAAGTACTAGTCCTAAGGATAGTCATAGAATGAGAGAAGAATCAAGAACACAGAGAAGTTCAACAAAGAGAAACAAAGTACTCAGCAAAAGTCACAGAGCTGAAGGATTAAACAGCTGAACTGAATAAACTAGATGAGTTTAATAGATCAATGACAAGGAAGAAAAAGCAATGGAACTCACCCAAACAGAAAAAAAAATTAAGGAATTACTAGGACTACATCAAGAAGATAGAGAAAAGGGCAGAAAGCTCATTTGAAGTCACAATGGCTAAAAGCTTCCCTAACATAGGGAAGGAAACAAATTGAGGAATGTCAGAAACGAGGAATGTCAGATAGGTCTAAGTCA
>NW_027548443.1:0-848 GCF_008692635.1 Crocuta crocuta
GACGCTTAACCGACTAAGCCACACAGGCGCCCCAGTTTTGCATTTTAAAGACATCGGTGTGATAAGAACTGCACCATGTGGCCCCTTTTCGGCAAATGCCCCCTGAGGGCCAACCTCTCGGAATCCTAGGAGACCCTAAGTGACCTGACCTCAGTTGGTCGTGGTCACATCCCTTCTTGCCACCTCCCTGGATGCATTTCTCTTCAGCAACTTTGGGTTTCTTTCTCTTCTTCAAAGAGCCCCACCAGGCTCATGTCCTGCTGTGGCTCCTGGCTCAGGGCTCGCTCCTCCCGTTCCAGTCCCCCCTGGCGCCACCTTCCATCCAATTTTGCTTCATCCGAGTCCTTCTCACCCTTTAGGTCCTAGCTCAGACGTCACCTTCTCTCTGACACCCGAACTAGAGCCGTTTGACCCCCACCCCAGCCAGGCTCTCCCCTGCACTTCACCCTGTTTCCTTTTTTGCCAATCAATTGTCAATATCCCAAGATGTCTCATTTATTTCTCCATTGACCTATGTATAGAGCCTGCAGGCATAGTGATTTCAAAAAGGGTAGATTTTCAAGCCAAATGACCCAAATAAAATCCCAGCAGTGCTTTCTTTCTGCACAGTTCATCTCTCCATACCTCCATCTCCTCATCTGTAGAATGGGAAAATTGGGGATAGTGAAACAATAGTATCTCATAGGGGTGTGATGGGAATGACATATATTGCTACTGGCCAAGTGCTCAGAACAAATATTTATAAAGTGTTTGGCACAGTGCCTGGCACACGGCAAGCACCCAGGTTGGGTCACTTATTGTCCTCGCCATCACCATCATCACCATCATCACCATCATCAGCATCATCA
>NW_027548444.1:0-849 GCF_008692635.1 Crocuta crocuta
TCTTGTAAATTTAATTCTTAGATCACCTAGAAGAACCTCGAAGGGTAGAGAATCGTTTTTCCTCCTCAACAGTCCGCATGGCCGGCAGGATGAACTTTAGCTGGCAGGCCACTGTTGCAGCTGAGACATTATGGGGCATCTGCCAAAAGCTGGCACAAGGGAAGACTCCTCACCACCACATCAGCCAACTGGATCTCTGCGTGCCAGGTCTAATGGAAGTGAGAGTGATGTGAGTCCTTTTTCTCTCTCTTCCTAAATTTAGGCAAGCAGGAGAAAGTATTTGTGGAACTAGTTCCTTGGCTCTAATGACTGGTGCATTTGGTAGTTCTCTAGGCTTGACACATTGATTTCCACCCAGAGATGATCACAGCTTTTCTTTACCATTGTCATAAAAATGAATTCCCATAGGAAAGCACACAGGCTTAGTCCCAGGCAGCCTGTTGTTCGAGTTGGCCTCACAGACTGGAGAATTCACAGTTACCATCACACCTGTATCTGTTTAGACGAACTTTGCTGTGAGTCCTCTATGTAAAAGCCAGATGAGGTTTTTCCTTTTGTCTTCTTTTATGTCCTCAGAGCTTGGCTTTGTGACCGGTGAGAATATTCTCTCTGGTCTCCACCATCCACAAGATGGAATTACCAGAGGGCACCCTGGTGGCCTGTCAAGTAGGTGGGGTTCTGAGACACAGTTACAAGCAGTTACTCTCATTGTCTGGCCTTGCCAGCAATCAGCCCACAATGGACCCTTGTCTTTGTAGTGCCTTTGTCTGTTAGTGCTAGAAAAGTCTCATTACAGTAGTGCCTGTCCCATGTCACAGATTAGTGGGTCTGTGACTAGAGGTGTTTCAC
>NW_027548445.1:0-849 GCF_008692635.1 Crocuta crocuta
TACTTTGTCTAATATAAATATTTTTAAATCCTTATTTATTTTAATTTCCGTTTTCATTGCATATATTTTCCAGCCTTCCCTTTCAGTCTGTGTGTCTTTAGATCTACTTTAAGTTTTTTGTAGGCAGTATATAGATTGGTCTTTTTTTATTATTATCCATGCAACCACCCTATGTCTTTTCATTTGTGCCTTCAATACAATTATAATTAAAGTAATTGTTTGTAGGTAGATATTTAATGCCATTCGGTGTTTTATGTAATTCTTTCCTGTTCTTTTCTTCTTGTCTTGCTCTATACCCTTGCAACCTGATGACTTTGACTTTCTTTACAGTTAAGTATGGATTCTTTTGTCTTTACTGTTTAAGTATCTATTATAAAATTTTGGTTCATGGTTACTATGAGATAAGTTCATAAATGTAATCTATGTATTTAGCAGATTATTTGAAGTTGGTTGTCACTTAAGCTTGAACATTCTAAAAGCAGTACCTTTTAACTTCTCTTCCATGTTTTATGTTTCGATTTCATATTTTTATCTGTTTATGTTGTGTAGCCATTAGTTAATTAATCTATGTATAAGTGGTTTTACTGCTTTTGACTTTTGACCTCATACTAGCTTTATAAGTAATTGATCCACTATTCCTCCACATGATTGTTTTCCCACTGAAAATTCTTTCCTACTTTATTTTCTTTCTAAAGTTATGGCTTTTATTTCTCTCCTTAAATTCCTTTTTAATTATACTTTTGGAGTTAGTTTAGTGGTAACAACCACAGATTTTGTTTGGGAAAACAATCTCTCAAATTCTGAATGATAATTTTACCAGGTAGAGCATATTTGTTTGTTTGTTTGTTT
>NW_027548446.1:0-849 GCF_008692635.1 Crocuta crocuta
GAGGTGTAGAACATGCATCAAGGGAATGGATTAAATATGTCTGTTAAAACAAACCCATAACCAGAGCAACTCGCTTAGAGGAGGGGAGAGGTAAGGAGAAAAGGGAAAGATATCTCAATAATAAGAATTAAGCTAGAGGTAATCCAGGCAATGCCACCGTGCCTGTTCCACAGAGTCTATCCAGTTCCATTAGATAATTGGTCCCTAGCAAGGTAGGAAGGGGTTTGGTATAGGCGTGTCCTGACTCCACTGTGAGCCCCCAGAGAGATCCCTGAGGTCCACCTTGGGTGTTGTGGGTAGAATAATTGTGACCCCATTGTCCCTTCTTCATGGATCAGGTGTTCCAAATCACTCTTCCTCACTGTGCCGTGGGTACAGACTAGACAAGCTGTCTTGCTCTGCCATCTCCTTTATCCCATGTGTTTTAAACTCCCATTGTGTGTGTGTGCGTTAGTGTTGCCACCTGAAATGTAATCCCATGAGCTTCAGAAATTCTTGCTGCCAAGGTACCTGCCTGAGGTACTCGAGGGGACTCTCATCGTCCCAAGGTGAGGGAACAGGGCAGCTGGGCCCATTCTGAAGAAAGCCCTGCAGTTAGAGATGGGTTGATAGGATCCCTCTTCATCCTGGTCCAAGGTTTTTTCCTGTCCAGATACAGTCCTAAATTTCTCCAGCTGCTCTTTTCTCTTCCCTTTCTCTCTCTTCAGAAGGGAATCCCTCCCCTTCGCACCTCCATGGCCAGGCCCATTTTAACTCCCCCAGTTCACAATCACACACCTATCAGACCATCCAGCTTTCTCATTTTCTTCCTAGTAGACTCCGTCTCCTTTCCTCCCAGACTCTTGGGGT
>NW_027548447.1:0-849 GCF_008692635.1 Crocuta crocuta
AAGGGGTCACACTGGTTTTCAATGGTTTAGAAACTGAAGAGGTGGGGTCTTGGAGACCAGCCGGGGCAACTCCCCATCACAGGGGGGCCCCTTCTAGCAGCCCTGGTGGGGAGAGGCTTCTGCAGAGAGCCGACCTTCAAATCGGTCTGGTCCACTGCAAAGCAGTCTGGCTGTTAGAGAGTGCCTCCTCCCTTTGGTTAGTAAAGGGATCCTACCCATGACCCTAATGTTGCCTTACTGAAGAAATCTCTATTCCTTCCTCCACCTGGCAGGTCCTCAGAAGGCTGAAGATGCCATCATAATTCCCCTTTGTCATCTCAAAGGTCTAAATATCATCTACTTCCTTCAACTAACTGCCCTAGGCCTAGACTAGTTTGCATACCCATGATCTCCGAATGTACCCTAGGATTGGTGCGTATACAGTGTCCCTCTTCACGTGTGGTACTCAGGAGGGACCAATATCCCACATGGAGGATTTCACCAGACACTAATCTGCTGCTTCACTTGTAAATACACCATCACGGCTACTCCACTGACAGTCCACCAAAGCTTCTGGAGTCTGTTTAGTTATATAAACATGTCAGACAAACAACAACAAAAATACTACCAACACCTGGGGACTCACCATCCCACTTAAGATATTACTAACGAGTTTAAAGTCCCGTACATTTCTGATCCACATCCTCCCCCTGCCTCATGGGTAATCTGAATTTGGTGTTCAGCAGCCTTCAGAGTTTTGTTTTTGTTTTTTAAACACAAATGACAATTAAAGTCCCCACCTCTGACTTCCACTGTATTAGTTTCTTTTTTTTTTTTTTAATTTATTTCTGAGAGAGAGAGACAGAGCAT
>NW_027548448.1:0-850 GCF_008692635.1 Crocuta crocuta
GCAGTACAAACCTCACAAAAATTGCCCCTAATTGAGTTTTGTACCTGTAAAGTCACATGGTTCTAGAGGACACCTTACTGAGCTTAGTGTTAGTGAGAATTCTGAGTTGCAATTGGGCAAGGTTTTGAGCAGTATCTGTTAAAATCCCTCAATAGTTTAATATCCAAAACAGCATATTTTAAATATATTTGAGAAAAACGATAAATATACCTCAAATTTCTAAGGAAGCCAAGACAACCTCCAAAGTTCAAATCTACTCAATAGACCAAATTAATCTAACCGCCTTCTTTCTCTGTCTTCAGTTGAATTCACCCACAAATTACCGTCTCCTCATTTGTCTTTTGCCTTTCCAAGACCACACTCTATTTTCAGGATCCTAAACTCCCAAAGGACCACTCAGCATATATACTCATTCTAAGCACACATGCTTCCAATTAATTGAGTTTATTAAACACTTCTTTGTGTTCACACATTAACATTCTTTTAATCCTTTCAGTAGCGTTATAGCTTCTTTTACCAACCACATTTGATTCTTGAGGAAGCTAAGACACAGAGTGTTACTGTAACTACATAAGTTCTAATGGTTTCAAGTGGCAAAGCTTGAATCCCACCCAGGCAGTGTGACCCAAAGATTTTACACTGCTGCTTCCAATGATTGATAGGAACTCAGATAGTAAGACAAATTCAGACCACATAATACTATGAACGCTGCCCTCGCTAGCACTCCACGTCTCCCCTCTAAACTCTAATGCAAATGCTGGCTGTACTTTATTGTGTAAAACAGCCTTTACTGCTGCTACTCCTATGGAGCAAACTTACTTTCTATCATAATATTGAAAAAAAAAAAAAA
>NW_027548449.1:0-834 GCF_008692635.1 Crocuta crocuta
CACCCACACACCCACCCACACACACACACACACACACACACACACCTCAGGGTTGAGATTCTTTCTCCTGTGAAACTGGATTCTGAAGAGTCAAACCGTTCTGTCTGTGTTTTGGCTCAGTTGCTCCAAAGGGCTCAGGTGTCTAAATTTGGAATTTTCCCATGGCTTTAAGATTCGGTGCTGCAGATCTGTCCCCGGTAGGAACTCCAGAGGGCTTCCTTGGGTTTGCTTTTCTCACCCTGTAAAGAAAACAGAAGGGTTTAGGCCTCATTGGCTGTGAAGGCTAAGCAGGAAGGAAAAGATCATGTAAATTGAAGTACTCTTCACTGTAGAATCGAAGCCAGATTCCGTGTGTGTGCTGGGCCAGCTACAAACCTGAAGATGACAGTCACATCTCTAAAGGACTAGGAGGGAGATGCACAGAGGAGCACATTGTCCTTCAGGCAGCACGTCTACATGCATGTCCCTCAGAAAGGCTCCCCCAAAGCGGTCGGGAGCCTCTGACCCAGAAAGACACCACGAGAAACAAAACACCACCTGTTAGCCCCAGTAATATTCATTTTGTGCTGCGGCCAACATTTGGCTTGTGTAATCGTCCCCCAGGAAAGAGCATATTTAATTTAAAAAAAAGATAGTGAGATAGAAAGTAATCTGGTAACAGCTTTATCTAGACTTCTGCCTTTTCTCTAGGCTCGACAAAAATTGTTCGATACTGGAATGTTATTTATTGGGCCTCACCTGTTCTCTCTGTGAGAAAAAGGTCCACCCTTTACCTAGTTTGCAGGAGTATCATGAGGAAAGATGTGGTCAGAGTAGATTTATGGTGCTGGAGGC
>NW_027548450.1:0-847 GCF_008692635.1 Crocuta crocuta
CCTAGAAATAAATAAAACATTAAAAAAAAAAGAAAGAAAGAAAAGTGACCACCTATATCGATGGCTCTTTCAACGTAACTAAAAACTGATCTGAGTTCCAAGGGCTTGTAAGGATAGCACGTGTCTCCGTGTAAGAGCTGGATGACCAGGCTCCCAGATAGCTTCTCTCACTCTTTTAACTTAGCACCCCACGAAGATACCATTTGTTGAATACTTGACTATAAATCTCCAACTGTAAGCATTACTTCCTCACGGAATGTGTGAGACTATAAATTGAAACTTACTTTGTTTATGAACTGCACCAAGGGGAGGGTTCTTATTTAAGCAAAGAACGACACACAAGCATCGGATGTAAAGAAAAGAGTTTACGAAGCAACATGCAAAAGTGTCTCGGCTACATATGTATTGTGACTTAGCCGCCATGATGCCCCGCTTCCCGGGAGTCTTGGCAACTGCAGAGATCACAGATAAGAAGTCGAGAGTGGGACGGACACAGAAAAGAGTCAAGGGAACTGGTTCTAGTGGCCTCCAAACCAAGCCAAAGGAAATCTTCTGTTTTTGTGAAGGTACAGTCAGAGGTGTCAATGCCAACTGATGCTACATCATGATGCCCACGTCACTTCCCTGGCTCCATCTCATCACGTGGGCGTTGTATCATCTCCCAGCATCAGAAGAAGAAGAGTGAGTGCGGCACAGTAAGATATTCTGAGAAACAGAATAGTTTCCTGTCTCATTCCCGTAGTTTTTATGACAGTATACTGTTACCATCGTTCTTTTCATTGTGAGTCATTATTGTTAATCTCTTACTGTGGTTAATTTATAAATTAAAATTGTCATACGTATGTAT
>NW_027548451.1:0-850 GCF_008692635.1 Crocuta crocuta
GGGAGGAGGGCAGGCAGGTTTGAGCAGGTCCCCAGGGCCCAGCTCCTGCCTCTCATCTGAAGGTCACATTGGGCTGATGGCATCTGCTGACGGGTGGACAGAGGCAGTGAGAGCGAAAGACCAGTCAACACGACCCCAAGGCCTTGGTCTGAGCAGCTGGGGAAATGGAGGAGCTACTGAGTCAGGGAGGCGGGGCCTCAGGAGCCTGTGGGGCAGGGAGGGGCCCAGATGCAGGGAAACAAGCTGGTGCTGAGCCGCCCAGAGGAACCTTCTGGAAAGGACGGGGCCTGAGCCCACTTGCCCCAGGCTGGAGAGCTTCCTTCCCTGGGGCTGCGAGGAAGACCACCTGTGTGTCACGCAGCAGGTGAGGCCAGCCAGACCCTGCACTTGTGTCTGCCTCTGAGGGACAAAGGTCAGTGTCACAGCAGTCAGCTCTGATGCTGGCTTGGGGCCAAGACCCTTAATCTTCAATGAGAAATCTGCATTGATGAAATTTTCATTAAAGAAACACTATCCCTCTGACTCTCCTTGTTATTCTGTGGCTCTGAGTGTCAGGCTAATTTGGGCTTGATTACCCCAATGATCTGAGGATTGGAGCGTTATTAAAAATTTAGATGAGCAACGATATGGCTGGACCTCCCTCTCCTCTCTCAGCCGGAGCACAAGGGCCTCTGGTACTGATTGCAGTGAATTCAGGGCAGCCGTGGCATTAGGGAATTATCTCTAGTTTGAGGGAGCCTCGACCCCTCTGCCCTCCGCGGAAACGAGCTGCTTGCTTTTCAGGGCATGTGGATTTAATTGATAAAATGCATCAAAAGGAAATTCCAGTCATGGACCCAGGTTTAGGACT
>NW_027548452.1:0-850 GCF_008692635.1 Crocuta crocuta
ATCACACAGCCAGTAGCCCCTCCCCTCCGCCCCGATCCAAGTTAAATAACAAGTGACCATCCTACTCTGAGCAAGAAACCACACAGATAGAGTAATAACCTGATATGCGAAAAAGGCTACTGGCATAATACGAATCTAAATGAAATATCACAAAAGAAAATGACTTTCTAATAATGAAAGTGACACTTGAAGTCTCGTTTCCACTTTGAAATGGCAATGAAATTCAGCTACAGCGAAGAAACACTCTTACATTGTGTGGTCTGTAATATCCATCGATGCAGGTTTCGCAATTGATTCCCATGGTGTTTTGCAGGCAGTTGATGCACACCCCTCCTCCTCTGAACTGTCCTGCGATATTCAAGCTTCTCCTCTGACTTGCAACATTTCCATCATAGTAACAGTCTTGGGCTTTATTGTGACAATTACACTCTAGGAGAATTTCAACATCTCAATTCATATATCCCTTATGTCCTATATAAAGAAAACCCTTCCCTCCCCAAGGTAAGTTTCTATGACTGCAAATTAAATCAAAATTCCGGAATAGGTCATTTTAATAGGATATGGACAATCTGATGGAGGACAATGGAAGTCGCCATCAAAACTATAAACATGCACACCCACTTGACCCCTCAATCTATCTTCCGGGATCATATCCTGCAGAAGTACTTTGCACTTATGACTGACATGTACAGGGTTAATCACTGCAGCACTGTTTGTGCTAACAAAAGACTGGTAACACCCAAACTATCCATGGATGGATAGCTATTTTAATTAGGTTGCATCCATTTAATAGAATTCAGTGTTCCTGTTTTTATTTATTTAAAAAAATTTTTTAATGTTTATTTTTTTT
>NW_027548453.1:0-849 GCF_008692635.1 Crocuta crocuta
CTGAAGGCCTATAGAAGGAGACAAAGCTAATTCACATGAGGAACAAATCAGTGATGGAGGGAGTGTTAGAGCATGTACCATTTTCTGAGCACACAAAGAATAAATCATATGGATCTTGTTCTGCTGCACCCCCGCAAACTCTAAGCCTAGGGTGAGTGTTGGTCCAGTGAAGCCAAAATAAAAGACCCAGAGACACCAACTGAGACATAGGTTTACTGGGGAAACTTACATACAGAGAGTCAAAGAGCGGCAATTGGGATCTACATGCAGCTAGTTTTCATATCACAGCAACTTACCTAGCAACTATTAGTGGCCCTTCGTCCTGATACTTGGACACTCTTCATTATAAAAGAGACATTCAGGGTTGGCCACCCCTTCCACACACAGCTCCTGACCTTGAACACTGAACAAAATGTTCTTCTGCACATTCTGCTCTGTTTCTGTAAAACAGTAATAAAAGAATCACCTGGAGGTACACACTTTCAGTCATAAGCTGAATAAATTCTAGAGACCAAATGTGCAGCATAGGACTATAGCTAATAACAATATTTTGTATTCTTTTTTTAACTTTTAAGTTTATTTATTTATTTTGAGAGACAGAGTGAGCAAGCAAAGGAGGGGCAGACAGAGAGAGAGAATCCCAAGCAGGCTCTACACTGACAGCATGGAGCTTGACGTGGGGCTTGAACTCATGAGATCATGAGACCATGGCCTTAGCTGAAACCGAGTTGGCCGCTTAACTGACTGACCCACCCAGGTGCCTGAATGTTTCATATTTTTGAAGTTTACTAAGAGGGTAGATCTCAGGTGTTCTCACCACTCCTGCGTGCATGTGCACACACTCACCCC
>NW_027548454.1:0-850 GCF_008692635.1 Crocuta crocuta
GAATTGTTTGTAGCCATTTCTCAGGTTTATCAGAAGATCAATGGCAGGTGATCAGAGTTCCTACAAGATGCAGAAATTCAGTCAGAAGCTAAAGGACTTAAACTGCAATGAATGGAGGAAAGGAAGGAAGTTTGGAAAGAAGAAAAACTAAAAATACTGTATGTCTTTATGTAAGTGGGGAAAGTGGAGCCCCAAAGAAGATAGGAAACAACAAAGGGCATTCTGGGAGCCTGTTTTACTTCCTCATAATAAAATCAACATTCTTCAAGTGGTGACTGGAAGAGCATGTCCCTTTCCTCTGCCAAACTACCCAAACTCCTGAGAATATACCTGTACCTCTGAAGGTAGCTCCTTGGGAATGCCTTATTGGGTCTTGTTTAAAACCATTGCCTTGTTTAACACCAGGGCAATATTCATTTGTTAGTCTTTGTTAATAGCTTGAGGAACCAATAGGTGTCTTATTCTCTCTAAAATGAAAGAAATTCTGAGCATGTAGCGAGGATTTCTAATTGCAGATAGTGATTGGGAAATATAAAACACTTGTCTGAAGGTGGTATAAAAACACCCAGACACTGATAAATCTCAAGTGTCGCTCGGCTGTTTGCTCAGGAAAAATGGTAATATACTTTAAGAGAAAAAGTACCATCGACATTTCTTAACATAATATTAACTAATTATTCAAGGTCAAACTTTCAGAGTTCTGTTGTATTTTAGATTTAATGATATATTATGATAGTCCTGTAATATGAGTAAAGGAGCAGGTCATCCAGTCCAATCATCATGGAATTTTTAATTCTATGTTCATTTTCAAATCATAGGCATGCCTCATTTTAGTGTGCTTTGCTTTATT
>NW_027548455.1:0-850 GCF_008692635.1 Crocuta crocuta
CTGTGCCCAGTCTCTTTGTCTGTAAAGTACAGATGATAAAGTACCTACTCCATAGGATCCCTGGTGGACTAGGCGGATAAATACACCTGAAGCACCTAGCTGGTGCTCTAGCAAGTGTCCTACACATGTTAGCACTGGTTGTGGAATGAGCTGGGGTAGAGAAACAAGCCAAGGGCATCCTGGCAGAGACTGAATACATCCAGGGGTCGGAGGCTGGGAGGAACAGCAGTGTTCCTGGCTGCCCTGGCTGGGGGGCTCTGACTTTGGCACCCCCGCACTCCCGAGTCCCTGCAGAGCTCAGTGCAGGAAGCACAGGTTCTAGCCCCAGGCAGAAGGCCTTCAGGCTGAGTGGGCTCCCAAGGGATCAAGAAGACATCCCTCCCTAACCTCATCATCAAACGCACGCCACCACCTCCCCTACCCTGTCCCCATCAGCCAGCAAACACAGGATCCGCACCGCCTCCGACCCTCTCAGGGGCCAGGGAGTGCTTTCTTGGGTCTATCTAGTCCTTTCCTCTGCTGCTTGCCCCCGTCTCTGCCCAAGACCCCCAGGCAAGGCCCACTCACCTGAGCCCATCTAGCTCGGTTTTCAGCCGTCTCCGTTCAATGACCAGCCCCACGGTGTCAGCAAACCTCTGCGGAGAGTGGGGTACCCCAGCGGGCAGGAGGAATATCTGCAGTGCAGTGGTGGGGACAAGGCGCCAGCAAGGATACAATCCCCTCCAGGGGCCTTGGTGCCCTCATGTCCTCCCTCCCCGACAGACCCACGGGGCCCACCCAGCCCGCATCTCTGCCAGCCTCCGGCTGGGAACTGGAGGGAGTGTCAGGCCTTGCTGAGGATGGGAAGTTC
>NW_027548456.1:0-850 GCF_008692635.1 Crocuta crocuta
GCACGCGTCACCCTGGGCGCGCACTGCCGTGCGCTGCGGCGTCAAAGTCTGTCCCCGCCAGCGCCTGGAGACCTTGAACATGGAAGGACCAAACCCACACGGAACCGGAAAATGCAGCGCTAACCACGTGTGTGTGAGAAATAGCAATGTCGAGCCGGTCAGTCGGGAAGGAAGAAGCGAAGGAGGGAAGGAGGCCGCGCGGGAGGCCGAGTCCGCGCTCGGGGTGGGGGCCGCGGGCAGAGGCAGCCCCGCCGGGAACAGCTCCGGGGCTCTGACCCAGCTCTTCCGGCAGCCGTGTCTGCAGAGGCGCTAACAGCGTGCGTGGCAGCCGTGGTGGCCCGGGTTCTGCCACGGAACTGGGGGTGGGGGGGCGGGTGTGAGGCCAGCAGCCCCGGGTGTGAGGAGGCTGAGGCCGGGGACGCCGCACACCTGCACTGTGCGTGCTCACACGGCTTTGCAGGCAGCAGTCGGCAGACCTGCAGAAACTTCCGGGGCCCCGACCCCCCGCTGCGGGCACGACCGCGGGCTGACATTAGGAGCAGGTCAGAGGGGCAGGCAGGCAGGGGAGAGGCCGGGGCCCGGTGCTGCTGTGCCGAGGCCGCTCCCGGGCCCTGGGTGGGGCCCCCGGCAGCTCCTCCGGTGCCGTGCCCACCCCCCACACCCCTGCGGCCGCTGGAACGGGGTGGACACGCCGTGGTGGACATGTCCGTGCGGTGGGGCATCTCCAGGCCCCGGAGCCCCCGGATCCCGCCGCCCACTCGCAGCCTCTGAGAGGCCCTCGCCGGCCCGTCCACCGGCCTGCGGCGATTTGGGGGCTGGAGGAGGCCCCCCCGGCCCCCGCCTGGGGCCC
>NW_027548457.1:0-851 GCF_008692635.1 Crocuta crocuta
AAAGCCCTGCCCGATGGAGCTGACTTCCCAAGGTCATGATGTTCATACAAGGTAAGGTATATGAATGGATTCTGAGAAGTAGAGGGGGCTGTCCAAACCCACCCTCCAAGCCCAAGGGAAAGAGGCATAAAGGCATCTTTATTGGTCAGGCAAGCAGTGAGGTGTGTGGGCACCACCATCACTGAGAATGGTAGCAAAGGCTCCTCCGTCAGCCCTGGAGCTCCTCACAGGTAAATGAGAAGCTTCAGGGAAGGGAAGGTCTCCACTCAAGCAAACATGGAAGTGGTGTCTCCTGGGCATGTAACCGTGAGATTATACAAAGTGACGAGTGAGAGCGAGAGTGACGAAGAAATACACAGTTACCCTGGGGGATCTGGTGGCCAGCCAGACCAAGCAGTACCCTGGCCAGAGGTTCATCAAAGCCAAAAGAAGAACGTGTCGATCACAAGGGTTGGCTTCAGGGTGTGCTCTGCATGCAATTCTGAGGTATATGTGTAGGAGGAGAACAGCTAGGACCGACCTTTACCTTGACGAGAACATGTGAAAAGTGGCTGTATCTATAAGCAGCCCCCACCGGCAGTGGGTAAGAGTTTCCTTTGGTGCACACCCTCCTCAGCACTTGGCATTCTCACCTTTTTAAATTTTAGCCATTCTTTAGGCATGTCATGGTGTGATTTTAATTTGCATTCTGTAATTATCAATGGATTGCATCCCTCTCCATACATTTAGTAGTCATCTATATTTCTGCTTTCTTTTATTTTTTTAAATATTTATTTATTGAGAGAGAGAGGGACAAAGCATGAGCAGAGAGGGGCAGAGAGAGAGGGGGAGACGCAGAATCTGAAGCAGGC
>NW_027548458.1:0-844 GCF_008692635.1 Crocuta crocuta
ATACAACTACAACTGATGTATGTCAGTACTCACAGTAGTATGTCCACTACATACTACTACTCATTCATACACAATAGCATATAAGCTGTCCTCAAACTAGCAAAACACGAGCACTCACCTAATACACGTGCTAGCACACAGAGTTGCAAACCTATTACACACTACCACACATGAATCAATATGCTACTTCTAGTGCACACTACTAAGCACACAGACTAGTACACACACTAGCACATACTAGCATACATTAATACATCTCATAGACACTAACACACACTAGTTCACATGTTTGTTTCCAAATAGTAGTTCACACGAGTATCCCTAGGAGCACACACACTCTTGTATGCAAGGACACATGCTGGTCTATACATGAACACACACTAGCAGTAGTTGTACACTCATTGTACACCTAGTAGTATACATAGTAGCACATATACAAGGAGACACATGTACATATGCTAGTATACACATGTTTACACACTGGCACTACCTGTACACTTTCTGGCACACCTAGGACACTTGCTAGCAGACACACTAGCAGAAACAACTACACGTTAGTCTACACATCAGTACGCTAGTCATACACTCACTGGCACACCTAGAACACATTAGCATACACGACAGCAGACATAAGTCCATATGCTGGTATATACAATACTGTACATGAACACTGCCATCAGTACACACACTAGAGCAACTGGTACACCTCAAATAGTATGTCTGACACAAAACTTGTGACATGTGTGTCTATTTTTTAAAATGTTTTTATTTATTTCTGAGAGAAACAGCATGAGCAGCACAGGGTCAGAGAGAGAGGGAGACACAGAATCTGAAACAGGGTCCA
>NW_027548459.1:0-851 GCF_008692635.1 Crocuta crocuta
AAAAAAAAAAAAAAGAAAACTATCTCATTTACAACTGCACCAAAACCAATAAAATATCTAGGAATAAACTCAACTAAAGAGGTGAAAGAACTGTCCTCTGAAAACTATAAAATACTGATGAAAGAAATTCAAGAAGATGCAAAATAATGGGAGGAAATTCCATGTTCATGGATTGGAAGAACAATTATTATTAAAATGTCTATACTATCCAAAGAAATCTACAGATTTAACACAATCCCTATCAAAATACCAACAGAAATTTTCATAGAATTAGAACAAATAAATCTACAATTTGTATGGAACCACACAAGACCTCAAACAGCCAAAGCAATCTTGAAAATGAAAGACAAAACTGGAGGTATCACAATTCCAGATTTTAAGTTACATTACAAAGTGATAGTATGGCACTGATATGAAAAATAGACACATAGATCAGTGGAATAGACTTAAAACCCAAGAAATAAACCCACAATTCTTTGGCCAATTAATCTTTGGCAAAGGAGGAATAAATATACAGTGAGAAAAAGACAGTATCTTTCACAAATGGTGTTGGGAAAACTGGACAGCTACGTGCAAAAAACGAAACTGGCCCACCTTCTCACACCATACATATAAATAAACTCAGAATAGATTAAAGATCTAAATGTGAGACCTGAAACCATGAAAATCCTTGAGGAGGCCTCAGGCAGTCATTTCTCTGACATGTCTCCTGGGGCAAGGGAAATAAAAGCAAAAATAAACTTTTGGGACTAAATCAAAATAAACTTTCTGTACAGTGAAGGAACAAAACTAAAAGGCAACCTACTGAATGGGAGAAGATATTTACAGATGACATAGGTGATAAAGGGTTA
>NW_027548460.1:0-851 GCF_008692635.1 Crocuta crocuta
AGACCTCTTTCATATTAATTATAACATTTTATTCTTACAGCAGCCCTATGGGTTATGTACTATATAATCATCATTTCAATTTTATGGACAAGGATATGAAGTCGCAGAAAGGTAAGTGATTCACCCAAGAGTCCCACAGCTGGTGAGTAGTTTGCTTCTCTCATCTGCACTTGTGTTGCTCTTAAGAGGATTACAGGAGATAATGCTTGTGTTATGCTTTCCATAATTTACCAGATATGCACTTGGGAAAAAAGTAATATTATTTGTTAATATGGAAGTAAAATCTTCTGCATCAGATGAGCTCTATCACTTTTCATTAACCATTTGAATGAAAGAGCCCATTAGCTCTGGGCCTTGCTAATTTAATCATTTTGGACTACCTGTCTAGAAAAGCCACAAACCAAACACATTTACAAAGACATGTATCATCTAGCCTGGCCAAACCCACAAGATCCAAAGAACTGGGTATCTGCCAATGGGTACTTTGCCTTGTATCAGTACTGTTTCTACTGTAATTTGAGAACTGCTTATGAACAAGTATGCTGAAAGGGTCAATAAGGATTTACAAGTAAACTGTGCTATTTTCACCTCCTTTCTTCTTTGCAAATTCTAAAAAACACATTTTACTCTTTGGGAAATGTTTAATTAAATCCTATTGGGATGAAATCAGGTTGTAAATTCAGTGGGGGTGCCTGGGTGTCTCAGAAGGTTAAGCATCTCACTCTTTATTTCAGCTCAGGTCATGATTTCACTGTTGGTGAGTTTGAGCCCCAAGTCCAATCCCACTCTCTCTGCCTCTCCTCTGCTCAAATTCTCCCCCCTCTCTCTTTCTTTCTCTCTCTCTCTCTCTC
>NW_027548461.1:0-851 GCF_008692635.1 Crocuta crocuta
CGCCCGCCAGGCCCCTGCCCGGGGTGGGGGTGGGGGGCCCGGGCGGGAGGTGGGGGGCCTGGCCTCCACGTGGCTCCGCACCCCCCCGCCACCAGGACTACGAGAGCAAGCTGGAGGCCCTGCAGAAGCAGATGGACTCCAGGTACTACTCGGAGGCGAACGAGGAGGAGGAGGAGCCGGGGGACGAAGGTGAGCAGCTCCGAGGCGGCGCCCGGGCCTGGGCTGCGCTGGGCTGGGGTCTCTGGCCTGAGGAGCACCCCCAGCCCCCCCTTGGACGTCGGCCGGTCAGCACCTTTGCCCTGGGGTCCCCGGCCCATCCCTCAGGGAGCCAGGCCTCCTTGTCCCCGGGAGGCGCCCACAGAGGCAGGGTCAGGGGGACGCTGCGCTGCAGCAGGAGAGTACAGGGGTGTGTATGCACAGGTGTGGTGTGCACGCGCAGGTGTGGTGTGCACGCGCAGGTATGTGTATTACAGGTGCGTGCGTGTAACAGGTGTGTGCTCGCGAAGGCGTGTGCATGCACAGGTGTGCGTATGTACAGGGGTGTGCCTGCGCAGCTGTGTGCTCAGGCAGGTGTGTACACATACAGGCATGTGCTCACACTCGCGGGGTATGATGGGAGCGGCCGGCTGGTGGGGAGCACGGTGCCGGAGGGGTGTCTGATTGTCCACCCTGCGTCTGTCCTGCCTGCACGAAGCTGGTGCTCTTCCCCAGGACTGGGTCATGGCTCTTCATCTCAAGACCCCCTTTCTGAGCATCATCTTGGGTGCCCCCCCCGGGGGCTGACCTCACGCGGCGGGGGGCACGAGGGTGGCAGGGCAGAGCAGCTGGGGTGGAGTCGGGCGCGGGGTTGG
>NW_027548462.1:0-851 GCF_008692635.1 Crocuta crocuta
GTCCTACTTAGAGAAGTAAAAGCCATTTCATTGTCACAAATGTGACAATGAAAAAGATACCAGAGACCTATTATATATCACAGACAGGATGTAAACTGCATTTTTCAAACAATATAATCTAAATGTATCTTTGAAGCTAGATTCTGAGGCAATAGTCTAATCTGTTTCCATTTTGCCAACCTAGGACAGTTGATTATTAGTTATGCTGTTGCTACGTGTTTGCAAGTTACTGCATAAAATGGCTGTTCATTCTAGCTGCAGTCACAGAATTTAGAAGCTGTGAAAACCTATTACATTTTTATTTGTCCTATATAGCACAGTCCACATATTCTCCATGTAGGAATTAAAACTATTAACAATGAGTCATAGTTAGGATTTCACTTGACTAATATCTATACATTATTCTTACCTAAAAACTATTGCAGACACGATGCATTTTAGTGTGGCAGATTAAAAGGGAATGTAAATGGATATCTCATTAGAAGTCAAGTGGTATTGAATTAGGGAAATGGCATTAACCCACTCTCAAAAGGATACATTAAAATATAATTTGGTACATCTAGCTCCTTCAGTTTAGTGTTCTGTTAGGAAACTATTTTGAAGAAGTCACTTTATGACTAGGCATCAGCAGCAGAGATTCACAGTGGCGTCAGTATTATTTTGATAGACAGTCACTGCAAATAATCAGTTACCCAACAAGGTCAGATACCCTCATATGTATCTCCAAACACAGTGCACAGCAGTTGCTTTGGGAATCTTGATAAATAGGTAACATTAGCCATAATAACAAAGAATGCCTGCAGAACACACATTGTTGGCTGTCTTGGCTAAATAGTGTGGCATCAAGAGAA
>NW_027548463.1:0-851 GCF_008692635.1 Crocuta crocuta
AAACAAAAACAACTTCATTTCCGACACACTCTTGCAGCTAAGGAGGGCCTACTTCCGGCCAGTGAGATGTGAGCAGAAGCCGACTGGTCGAGGCCTTCCAGGAAAGCTCTCCTATTCCTAATAAGAAGAGAAGCACATTCAGCTGGCCTAACCTTTGACCTCACCATTCCCTTTCCTACTGCCTGAAAGACAGATGTAATGACAGGGGTACGAGAGCCATTTTGTAAACCTGAGAGAAAGCTAAAGGATCCTGGTGCTACCACGCCAGTCCTGGACCACTGCCTCGGCGCTTCTTGCTGCGCAAGAAAAATGAACCCCCGTATTTCAAGCCAGAGTTTTAGGTCTTCTGCTACACAGAGACAAATGCAATTCCTAAGTGATGCAGGAAAGTGGTGTGTTTAATAATGAGAGACATAAATAAGACCTGATCCCAGCCCTCAAATGGTTATGATCTATCAAGGGGAGATAAGAAACTCAGAGGAATAATCATAATACCAGATGGAACGTGACAAGCAGGTGAGCCATAGCTGGAGTGCTAACGAGAGTTCAGAGCGGGGAGAAATGGCTTCTAGCTCAAAGCACTGAAATTGGGCCACTCCACACTAAAATACCACATTTATTTCACTTGGGGGGACACTGTTCTCCAGGGTCTTTATTCCAAGAGAATAAGTCTCTACCGATGGAACCATATGCATTGGGGCTTCTTAAGGAGTATTTTCAAGTGGTGGCTCCCCTTCCATGGACAGGGCTGAGGACTATGGCTGTGCCAGGCGTGGGCATGGGAATGCATCACTCTGATTCTCTCTCTCCATTCCGTTCCCTTCTCCTGTCCATCCGCCCACTTTTCCGGA
>NW_027548464.1:0-852 GCF_008692635.1 Crocuta crocuta
TTTTTTTTTTTTTTTCTTTCTCCTTAGGACTTACCATCGTCTAAAATAATACATATCCTGGTTTATTGCCAGTCTTCCCACTAAAATATATGCTCCATTATACCGGGGTTTGGGTCACTTTTTTTCACTGCTGACCCTCCAGCCCCTTTAGCAATGCCTGGCACATACTGGGTGCTTAAATATTTGTTGAATAAACGTATGAATGAGTGGATTTAGAAGGAGAAATGAAGTCTGTTGACTTATTCCATTGCTCCATGCTACCTCTCCAAACTCAACCTCTCTATGATATACAAGTAGCTATTGGATGGAATTCATACGAGGGTAGGGTTCTCGGGGGAAGTCAATTAAATCGCACCCTCCATGCTTCAAAAAATTCTGAGCCACTTGAGAAATAAGATGAGGGAATAAAGCATATGGAAACTAAATTAGATGTATCAATAAAGCTGATATTGGGGTTTGTCTGTGGATAGTTGCTTCCTAATAATGACCCCAGAATTGGACCAACTTGACCACCCATTCACAGACAATGGCTGATACTGCAGAATTTAAGGCATAGAGAAGTATGGAGAATGCCTCCTCCAGGAAGAGAAGGGTGTACAGAGTTGCATATACCAGTTCTTTATTCCAAACACACAGATCAATTAAACAGCTTCTCTCTTTTAGGGGAGGAGTGAGTTTCAGGCAGAGAGAAGCTAAGAGTATGATACGAATGGATGCCTTTCCCACGGAAGGGAAATATCAGGAGGAGGCTATGAGTATTTCACATGTAACAATCCCCAACTTCAAAATAATAAAAACAGCTTTATTGATACACAATTCACTCTTCTAAAGTATACAAGCCCGTGGATTTTC
>NW_027548465.1:0-850 GCF_008692635.1 Crocuta crocuta
CGTTGTGAGCTCTGTGGCCGGGGCTGTACTGGGAACACTGGACATGGGCACCGACTTCCAGGATTGGAGGAGATTCCAGAAAAATGAGAGACTTCTCTGACATGTATAACCAGGGAAGACATCTTGGGGGAGAAGCTAGGCAAGCTGTGTCCGGTGTCTGAGACCATCTACGGAAGAGGAGGCCGAGAGGCTTTGGCTCCGAAGCGTGTGTTCCCGGTCCTGGAGCCTCTCCACCGCTCCCAGGCCCGGTGCCCAGCGATCAAGCCCACGGGCAGCCCACCTCATTAGGGCCCGGGGCTGCTGGGACCCGGTCACCCCTGGAGAACTGGCACCAGCCCCAGGAGAAGGCACAGCTGCGGGAGAAGCTAATGTTACAGGTAATTTTGGCAATTAAGACTCATGTTCAATTAAACGGATTTATATCATGTTACTTGGGAGGCCTAGCAATCTGGGGCAGGTCCCAAGTGGAATTAAGCACAGAGAACTCCAAGTTCCAAGCCCAACCCCTCCCCAGTCTTCCTGTCCGAGAATTCACTTGCTGTGCTCTGTCCAGGAGCTTGCAGCAAGAAAAGTGCCTGACCGAGGGGCTCCCTTCCCCCACTCCCCTGAAAATCCACCCAGAACCGGGCCACACATCTCCTGCCTCTCCTCCCCTTTTCATCTTTACAGCCACCTCGTGAGGACCCACCCCATTTCCCAGATGAGAAGACTGAGTCTGAGAAAACCAAAGACTTTTTAAAAAAAATTTTTTTAATGTTTATTTTTTTTTGAAAGATAACCATGAGGCATTTTTTTTTTTTCTTTTAATATTTTTTAAAATATTTTTTTATTTATTTCTAGGAGAGAGAGA
>NW_027548466.1:0-851 GCF_008692635.1 Crocuta crocuta
TGTTCTCCTAGGGAACAATACACACAGAAAACAATGCTGTCACTCTAAACTTTCAGAATCCCCCTTTGTCTACATAGTCCAGGCACAATTTTTCATCCACACAACATTCTAATAATGCAGAGGGGGAAAAAAGGACAGATAGTAAGATCCATGGAATGGAAAGTTTGTACTTTATTAAAATAGGGTTTTCAGAAGTTAATTGGCTCCCGTTTGTCTTCTCAAGCTTAAAAGAAGCAGCCAAGAGGCCTCTTGGGCAAGGAAGCAGGCCAGGACTCACAGAGCCTCATGCTGTGACTTGATCCCATAACTCTTGCTGCTGGTGGCCAAGCCCTTTTTGAAAGAAAGAAAGGCTGAGCAGAGAACAGTGCAGGCTCAGGACAGCCGCTTTAGTAGGAAGGTTTCCTGTCCCCAGAGCCATGGGGTGCTGGGTCAGCCACAGTGTTACTCAGGAGGGCTCAGACTCTCCCGTGGGGCTGCTCATGGCCACCCTGCCCCTGTGCTGGCCGAGGCCTAGGGTGGACACGCCCACCAGCGAGTAGACAGTCAACCAGATCGTGCCAAATGTGTCTGCCTCTCCTTCCCTCTTTCCAGCAAGTCTTGCGCTCCAATCAGTCCACTAGCTCTTCCTTGCACAATGGGAAAGAGCCGCCCCACTTTGTTCTCTGCTTTCTGCTGCAGTGCAGGTTTAAGTACATCCAGGGGCCCCTTCTGAGGTTCACATGGGAGCAAGCCATCAAGGAGAATCAAGAAAACCTCTGCAGAGGACCTGTCATCATTTCTTTTTGACATCATTTACAGCATAGGGTGGCAGGCTAACCACTGAACCCGTTAGAAAACAAAGCAAATAAAAA
>NW_027548467.1:0-852 GCF_008692635.1 Crocuta crocuta
CTTCCTATTGCAGCCCTGTCCTATCTTCACATCCCCTCTCTACCTTAGTGCGGTTTTCTACTTATTCTACCTCAAACCCAGGCATCACCTGGGTAGCAATAGCTGGTACCTCCCTTGGACACGTGGCCTAAACCCCAGCAATTCCATAGACTTTGAAAGTCTGGAGTTTTCCTAGGAATTTTGTTCATTCCCAAGCACTGACTAAAAGCAGACACCATTCTGGAGGTGTGATAAAGAGAAAGTGCATGTCTCTTCCACACACAAAGGTAGATGAGCTTTTATACACAGAATACACCTGTAAAGCCAGATCCCAGATCAGGAAACAGCTTATTCTCTGCACCCTAGATGCCTCCCTGGTCACTATTCCCAACTGCTCCCCACACAGGAGTCACACTGTAGCGTCTTCTGAGGGTAGGGATGGTTGCTGGGGACGGTGTGAAGCCTTTATGTGTACTCACTGACTCCTCACCGTGACCGCTGAGATGGTTCTATTGCTGACCCACTTACAGGTGAGGACGGTGGGAAGCACGCAGGACGAGCTCCTTGCTGAGATCCCTCTGCTGGGGATTAGTGGATCCAGGATTCAGCACAGCTGTCTGGCTCCAGAGCCACTCTCCTGAACCGCTGTGTTGCCCAAATGTCACGGTGGCTGGAGAAACAATGTGAATCCAATAAAACTGGATTCTGGAAGAATAGCCAACCCCCTCCACGGGGCTCTTTGCCTGTAGCTTCTGTGTGCCCTTTTGTTTACATCTCCCTACTTGCTGCTCAAAACCTGGTGAGGCATGTGAGGCTCAGAGCAGGGAAGGGGCTGCCCAAGGGTCACAGCTGAAGGACAGAGTCAGGTTTGAG
>NW_027548468.1:0-852 GCF_008692635.1 Crocuta crocuta
GTTTTACCTGGTTTGAAACAAGACAGACAATGATTTATGTAATCCAAGAGAAAAACAAATCCAAGTCCTTCAAAAGAGAGAGTGCTTCAGCAGATATGAGACAACTGCCTGGCTAATCTCAGCAACATCTGAGTGCCTGAGCCATGCATCTTCCTAGTCTCCAACTTTGATTTTGGAGGAGACACCGTTGATGGAGTTCCCTGTTTGTAAGGACTGTACTTTGTGCTCCTGTTGTGCAATTTGTCCGAGGCCTCCATTGAAAGCTGAATAGCTTTCTTCAAGGTAGCAATCTGGATGGATGCTCTGAAGTCATTGTCTATGACTTTCATCCCTGTCCTGGCCTGTCTCTGAGGCTTTAATTTGCCACTGCAGAAGATGTGCTTGAACTTTTACTGAAGCCATTTTGGTTTCGATGACAGTCAGTCGAAGAGAATGCTGAGAACCTGGTTATGTCTGTGGAGAAGATCAACCGTGATTGAGCATTAGTGTCTGGCTACAAGCTTCGGCCCACTCTCTGGACCAACAGAGGTTTCAGAGGATTTCTGTCTGTAGGAACAAGCCACAAGTGTAAATGTCCTGGTGAACATCAGACACCTTGTTGAGGGATTCTGCGTAAGGCATGGGCCCCAAGTCACTTCTCTCCTCACGCGTTCTGGGTGGACCTTCTTAGGGCCAGAGCCATAGCTAGTGTTAGGATTCGGTTCCTGGTGCTGATGGGGGCGAAACGCCTGCAGTGCAGTGATCTCCACAGTAGGCTGAGTTTGGGGGTCATGTGCAGGTGAAGGTCAGGCTTAGTGTTTGCGTTCAGGGGATGGCCAATCCTGTGGGAGAGGCTTCTACTTTTTAACTTTT
>NW_027548469.1:0-853 GCF_008692635.1 Crocuta crocuta
GGAGATCTGCTGGATAACACTGTGCCTGTGGTAAAAGTACTGTACTGTGCACTTAAGGTTGTCAAGACGATGGATCTCCTGTTAAGATTCTCACGAATCTTTCATTCATCCTGCATTTGCAGAGGTGAGGCGGAAAGTGAATGATGTGAGTGGATTGTGACTGTACAATAGTGGAGAACACGTGTCCCAACATGTCACTAAAGAATAGTGCTGAAATTACAGGTGCCATTGCAGTGATGTGTTGATTTGAAAGTGGTGGAAAATGTACCGCTGACAACCGTAAAATTTTCTTGATGCACTTTATTTTTTTTGGTATTGAGAATCTGTTCTCTAGGTAAAACATGCGAAAAAAAAATCTATGGAAAACACTTGTAAATAGAAGATTTATAATTTTGGAAAGTATTAGAAAATTATTATCAAGTCCACTAAAATTATCAACAGGGACATGCAGGCATATATTTATTTAGGAAGAGATTTTCTCTGGTTGAAGGAGAAGAAAAATATTTAGGATGTTATAAAATGGAATGGCATGGCTAAAACCACTGTTAATATTTTGTCTAATTATGAGAAATCTTATTTTTGGGGCCCTTAATTAACTGGTCCATATCTAGGACTATGATTCTATTTGGGGTGGTTTAGCTTTTAAAAAACAGCTAACACATTACCATGGTTCAAAAATCATAGTTGAAACACCCCCCCGTGTCTCCCACTGCCCAGACCTCTTCCCCACAAAGGCAACTGCTTTATAATAATGTCTTATTTGTCCTCTTGGAGATTTTTAATGCATATAAGCATTATTTAAATCATTTATCTATGCTAATATTTGATAATATACTATTTAATATTTAATAAC
>NW_027548470.1:0-853 GCF_008692635.1 Crocuta crocuta
TGTGCAAACTATGCGTGTCTCCCCGAGGTCCACGCCAGTGCTGGGCAGGGGCAACCGCCCCCTGCAGTTGGTTGCGTCGGCGACTGCTGAACCCTGGGCCAGGCCCTGCTGGGCACACAGGAGGGTCCCGGGTCCCTGGCCCCTGCCCCCCAGCTGCGGTCTGGCTCCCGCCCCCAGCCGGCCCGGGGCCTCTCCTGCTGGCCACCCCAAGCCCCGCAGCGTCCCGGCAGGAAAACTCTCGCAAACTTGCCGCGTGCGTGTGCGCCTGCCTCGCGAGCAACGAGTGAGCCCGTGCAGATGGCGCGGAGATAAACGGCGCTGTCTTTCCACTGTAGCGCCAGGGTCGTAATTCTCCGGAGACGTTTACGAGGCGCATCTCCCTTCTGCAGGATGGTGCGGTGGCGGGCGCCCGGGGCCGCCGGCGGCAAGGTGGGGTGCGGCCAGGTGCGCGGGCCCCTCCTGACCATTTACAGGCCGGTGCCAGGCTCCACGCGCGGGGTCTCTGCGGCCGTATCTATTCCCTGTAAGCGTTCCCTGCTGTGGCGCATCCTAAGAGGACTCCATCAAATAATTATCTTCCCTTTTATTTATCTTCCTTCTTTGCACTCGATCTGCATCGCTGTAAAATATTCGGTGGGTCTTCTTGGAGCAGAAAGCTGCCTCCGTGACTGCAAAGCGTATTTATGTACAGTGTTAAATTCACACCCGGCAGCCCTTCATCTCGGCACTTGCGGGACCTGACAGGGCCCCGGAGCAGCTCTGGGCTCCCACCGCCTTCCCGTGGGGAAGCAGAGCCGGCCTCCAGGAGGCCAGGGGCTCAGCCCACAGGCCCCAGTGGCGGGGGGGAGCCAGC
>NW_027548471.1:0-853 GCF_008692635.1 Crocuta crocuta
TACACACACATGCATATAGGTATAGTGCTATCGTGTTAGCTATGACTTGCATAGCACTTTGCCTCTTATCAAAGTAATTTCCACTCTGTTCTTTCCCAGAGAATCCTTGAGGGAGATATTGTCTGAGACACTGTTTTATAGATGAGGAAGCTAGGTTTAAACAGTGGAAGTAACTTGCTCAAGGCCACACAGCAAAGACATACTGGAGTTCAGACTTAAGTGCAGATTCTTTGAATACATAATATACTTTTCTTCCAACGTTTGATAATAAAGGAAGCCTTGTACTGTAACATCTCCCTTGTAACATTTTTGAGAGTGGAAGAGGGAGCTCATTAAGATGCCACTGGTAAAATAGTGCCCTGCTGGAAAAACTGCTATAGGACACATGGTCATCTTATAATTCACCTTCTG
Source organism: Crocuta crocuta (assembly GCF_008692635.1). Classification (NCBI taxonomy): domain Eukaryota; kingdom Metazoa; phylum Chordata; class Mammalia; order Carnivora; family Hyaenidae; genus Crocuta; species Crocuta crocuta. The sequence continues at coordinate 412 of NW_027548471.1, forward strand.
CTGCTTGATCATCCGATAATGACAAAAATATTATGTCAGATGTTTAAAATTAGGGATTTAATGGTCAAAATAGATTCTTGGTCTTAGTTTGAAGATGTGAGACCTAGGAAGGTTTGAACGAGTTATTGTTAAGCTAACAAATAAGGATGAGTAGACCATGGTCAGAGGTTTACAGAGGGGGTTGGCATGGGGAAAAAGAGAAAGATGTCCATGTACGTGGAGCAGTTGCAAGAAAGCATGGAATGAGCATGGAACTACTCCCTCTTCATATGCCTGGTCATTCAACTACCATAGTTTCCTGAAAATTGTAGGTCTATGCCAAAAACTTCTCTTCATAGCATTATACAACAAAAGTAATAAATGTGTCTCTGTGAAGTCAGCCTGTGTTAAATATAAGACTAATTGCAAAACTAAATGGAACACTCATAATGGTACCTGGGGG
>NW_027548472.1:0-852 GCF_008692635.1 Crocuta crocuta
TGTGCCTCCCATCACTCTTGGTCTTTGGAACGCCCTGCTCAAGTGGTCGTCACATATTCTACCACTGCCACTCAGCCTTATAACTCACTAGAGACTGGCGTCCCCCTTGCCTCCGTCAGGGAAGAGCCACTTCCCGGCCTCTGCCACATAATCCCCATCGATACCAGGGAGCGGAGCCTCACAGCAGCCACTCACGCCCTCGGCCACAGCTTACAGAGGACAGCTGTCTCCGAGTTTCTCGAAGAGGCCCGTGCCCCCCTGCCCTTTTGCATTAGTGAAGGTGGTGTCCCCTGGGCCCTCCTGAGGCCTATCGTCAGGGGACGGGGCTCTGGTCTCACCCTGTATATCCATGTTCACATACCCACTACCCTGGGCTTCAAGAGCCTTTCCGCACGCAATGCAGTGCCAAGGTGATGCTGGCGTCTGTGTCTAATTTACTGGAAGCCATTATTAGGGACATCCTGGCAGGATATGGGAAGCAGCTCCAAGGGACTTCCGCGTAACAGGGATCACAGGTGTCACCGAGTCTGTCCTCACCAGCGTTCTATTTTGACCCCATGCCCAGCTCAACACCCCCAGGGCCTGTCACCACCTCTGTTCTCCAAGTACCCGCAGGTCACACTCCCCCGTCCACAATCCCGTCCGCATGGGAGCTGGGTCCTCTCAGAGCAGGGTCTGCATGCCCTCAGACCGCACTGGCATGGGGCCCTGGCTGTGAGCGGGGACCGGGAAAGGGGGAGCAGCTGTGAGTGCTGAGGAGGACACGTATGTCATGTGAGGCGCCTGGCTCAAGTGGGGTCTGTGCAGGGTCCCCGGACTGTGGGAAGCTGCTTCCTTCTTTTTTTTTTTTTT
>NW_027548473.1:0-852 GCF_008692635.1 Crocuta crocuta
AAAAAAACTCTGCAAAGCTCATGTTCAAAAAATGATTTCATTTGCACTTTCCGGGTATTTAAGCCAGCGTTGCCCTGGGACCTACCAGCATGCAAAGGGCTAAAAGGAAAAACCAGACAGGGATTTTGATTTGATCTGAAAGTGAGAGAAAGTGATATATGGTCTGTCTGTTTTTCAAGACCCCTTTTGCCAAAAACAAGAGCCTAAACTCCTCCTCGGTGATGGTGGTGGTGGTGGAAACAGTCAGAGCTGATCCTGCTCAAAGCTCCCGTGTCTCCAGCAGTGAGAGCCACACTCCCGACATCCCATGTGCCTGTCTCCCACTGCCGTTTGGTACAACCAGCTGAATGGGAGCTGCCTCCCTCTTTCTAGCACTTTAACTAACCAGGTTGGAGGCCATTACTGCAAATCTAGTGCAAGGACAACACAATTTTGTTTTGTTTTGTTTTTACTTTAACTTATGTACTAACATATGCATTTCTACCTGTGAAACAGTTTGTGACATGAGGTCCAAACTTTTGGGAATCGCTCCTCAGGACAGAATGCCAGATACAAAACAGAATTTAAATGCAGAGATATTCGTCGCATCGTTATTTACATCAGACGTTTAGACACAGTATACATGTTCAGCAATAGAGGTATTGATTAAGTTATTCACGCCTCTTGGACAGGATACTCTGTAGATATTGAGTGTTATGCTTTTGAAGAGTTCCCAATAATACGGGAAAGTGCTTAGTTATAATGCTAATGGAAAAGAAAATGAGAACACAAAAATTGTGCTTCACACATATGCCCCCCACACATATATATACTGTGCCTATGAAGATTTTAAGAAAAAGAAAGAGAGAGAGA
>NW_027548474.1:0-850 GCF_008692635.1 Crocuta crocuta
AGCCTAGAGTATATTTGGAGGGCAGGGATTAGATGAGGAAGACTTGGAAGCTATTAATAGCTTGGAGATGGAAAGACTCAAGGCAGACATAATAATGCTTTTAAACATCTCAAGTGCTGATATATCGATGCTAGAACAGATGTATCCTGTATTGCACTTGGAGGACTGATGTGTGGTCAACAAGAAGACACTAGAAGTGAAGACTGATGTTTATCTTTCTATAAAGAAATACTTTACATATATACTTGGTGACAGGGATATGTAATTTTATCTCCTGATTATCAGACTTGTCTAAAACTGCCCTAGGCTGATTCAAGAGGTATTTTCATTATTACTTGTGAGTTTTTCAAGAAAAGCAGAGATACACAGATATATAACAGTAGCAGAGAGCTTTTACTAGCTGATCTCCAAGTGTCCTTTAAAGTTCTGAAGAGTTTGAGTCCTAAAAACATCAGCACTACATGATCTCTACTTGTTTGGTTTCAAAATAAGATCCAACTTCCAAACCATAATTTTCACTGAAGTATATGCAATCAAACCATTCATTTCTGAGCTTGCTGTCTTATTAGGCCATAGTGCTATTCATTCACCTCCAATCCCATTGTCTGGCATAGAATGAAGTCTGAATTTGTATTTCTTAGATGAACATATATTTTTGAATTACAAAAATCCTTTGGTAACATTAGTAGTGACAGTAACATTTAGTGATGTTACTGTTACGACTGAACACTTTGATGTATTCAAGATTAGAGATTCCTTTTTAAAGACACTTTAATTTTCTTTAAAAAAAATCATTCCACTCCTCTTTTATTATTATTATTTTTTTAATGTTTTATTTATTTCTAGGAGA
>NW_027548475.1:0-854 GCF_008692635.1 Crocuta crocuta
AAAAAAAAAAGCGTCCAGGCACTACCCAAAGTCCCATGTGGGGTAAGTTTCCCACATGGAGAAGCACTAGCCTCACCTGCGGTTGGTGTGAGCCTGAATCCCGCTCTCTCCTTCCAGGTTTTGATTCTCAAATTCCACCATTTCCTTGAAAAGTCAAATTTATTCCTTTGGCTCAAACTTCTCTGGATTGCCACCTATCTTTTACTACTTATTGTTTCTCAGATCCAGAAATTGACATAAAAATTGACCTCCTGTACTGCTGATTCCGTTATTTACAGTCTCCTAAAGTCTTGTTATTCATACTTTTATGTCTTTCTTGCTTTTATACAGGTTTTCTACCACACACTTACACGTCTGCTTTCATCCATACGACGACTCATTCCTAGCAGCACTTCCGGTCAGAATCTTGAGCCACGCGAAGCTGGGTCATGTTATAGCTGTATTCTTGGTGACTAACCCCAGGTTTAGGACAGAGGCTGCCAATACATACAAACCATATTAACAGTAACTCTGTGTTCCTCACCCAGTGACTTTTATTAAACCTGAAAGCGAAGTCTCTTCTTAAAATTACAAGCAAGAAACTTTCAAAAAAGCAGTCTGGCTTCCCTCATACACCATGATAAAAATAATGATAAAAATATCATCTTAAAGACAAAGTGACCCTACTTTCCCTTTTTTGTTGTTGTTTCTTTATTTTTGAGGGGCTGAGGGGCAGAGAGAGGAGGAGACACAGAATCCAACACAGGCTCCAGGCTCTAAGCGGTCAGCACACAGCCTGACACGGGGCTCTAACCCATGAACCGCAAGAGCATGACCTGAGCTGAAGTCCGATGCTTCACCAACTGAGCGACCCA
>NW_027548476.1:0-854 GCF_008692635.1 Crocuta crocuta
CTCTCTCTCTCTCTCTCTCCCCGCCGCGTCGGCCCCCATCCTTCACTTCTTTATTCCTCACTCAGGAGTCTCTTCTTTGGTCAACCAGGTTGGCTGAAGAGTTCTCATTCATGGGGTGGGGCGTGCGAGCCTTGATCTCAGCGTCGCGAGTTCAAGCGCCATGGTGGGCATGGGGCCTGCTTTAAAAATAAGAGAGAATTCTGGTTCGTGATGCTCTTAGGGCCCTCATTCTGGTGGGGATGGCTTGTACCTGCCCAGAGGACGGCAAGCCTTGGAGAGCAGGGACCCTGTCTGTCCTTGATCACCAGCCTAGAATGGTGCCTGACACACAGTAGGTAGTCCATAGTTGCCACTTGAGTGGATGTCCAGTAACTAACAGTTCCTGAGTTCTGCTGTTTCAGGTTTTCACTTTGGAGGGGTCTGGGGAGGAGGGAAAGCCAGCGAACTCCTCAGGGCCCGGGTACCAGGTTAGTGTAAGGGGGAGGCCTACTGTTAATTAGATAAACTATACATTATTAACATATTTATAGCTGGTAAGTGCCGGATAGATGTTGGGCTAGTTCCCTCACCAGCGCCATCTCTTAGTGGAAAGAAGCAGAGTAGAAAGAATATAATCTTCTTGGACCAGGTTTGAAAAACCAAAGTAGGTGAGATTACATAAATATCTAACATAAATATATGTCATATATAAATATATATGTCACATATAAATGGGATAATAGCATGTTGATCTGTTGTATCCGCTATCTCTTTGTTTCTCTGACAGCCCTGATAATTAGGCAGGGAAGATGTGTTCATACCCATTTTACAGATGGAAGAGGTGAAGCATTGCATTTAGGCGACTGCCTGAGGTC
>NW_027548477.1:0-853 GCF_008692635.1 Crocuta crocuta
TTTTCAAACAATTGTGTGGTTTCTGTCTCCTGATTGGACTCTGGATAATACGGTGTCCAAATCAATAATAAATTCTTGTATCATCTCACTGTCTTTCCTTTTTTGACTTCAGCTATCCCTCACTCATGCTCCCTGGAATCACATTACAATAGCATGGTAAATTTACAACTAAGACCCTATCGCCAGTGATCAGTGGGCTTATAATGACTTCTGAGATGCAATGGCACCAAAATTACTATGGCTGTCACTTGTGGTCAGTTGGATGAGATTCAGGTGGAAGGTGAGATGTTAGCTTACATAGTGACTATGGATATTGAGTCTAATCTCTAATTTGTACCTAAAAAACATAGGTACATTAACATAATCATTAACTATAAAGATTATAAGATGGGATAGCTGTTGTGTATCTGCATGAGAAACCTTAAATAGAAGATGATTAGATTAGGGCAGGCAATTGACAACTCAGGACATGCTGTGAAAGTCAGAGTGCCCCTATAGGAACATTTAAGGAAATCTTTATCTCCTTCAGCCAAAGATGATATAGTTCTAAAAATCCAGCACATGATTTAACTGAAAAAGTAACAGAACTGCAAGGCAGATTGAATGCTCAGTTTTGATAAATCTTCTTTTATAAAGTTATAACACCAGAAAATACTGGAAATTAAAAAAATGAGGATGTGGTATGATCCTCACTGCTGGGATAGTAACATTTGAGTGAATATGCCTAAAAATCTTGAAACCTTTGAATATCCCATGTTAGCCAAAGGAGTTCTCTTCTAGTGAGATTTACAAAGGATATTTATTTTATCCTGCATAGAGACCTTACAAAAACCAAACCTGAAGACAATGTTTT
>NW_027548478.1:0-855 GCF_008692635.1 Crocuta crocuta
CCAATATGATACTTTTCCTTGAGAAGATTGATGGGCCACTTGGTAACAGTTGACTTCATTTGGGTCACTTCCACCCTAGAAAATCCAGCAGTTATTCTCATATAAATAGATATTCATTCCACTTCATCACTAGTGACAAATATTATAAAGGGTTTTATGTGGTTAGGATATTGTCCTAGGAAAAGGAACTATAAAGAGAAAAGAGACACAGTCTCAGTATTCAAGAAGCTTATATTGTAGTTGGGGAGAGAATCAATCGAGGAAAAAATATATAAATAGTAATATAAGTGTGGTAAGAAACCAGACTTGTATTTCAATGGGATTTGGATATGAATGGGCATGATCAACAGACTGGTTGGGTGGGCTCACCAGAAGAGTCTTTGCATGAGTACTGAACAGCTGCTTTTAAAAAGCTCCTCCCAAACAGGACAGAAAATGCCAGGAATAACATGTTTTTACCAGTAACAAAGCATAAAGGAATAGTGTTCTGAGTAAAACCCAACAGTTACACTGTCTCTAACCAAGCCCTAAGGAAACATCACTTGGATTCTAGGAAGAATGAGAACTATAAGTAAACATTTACTTTCACTAAAACTCTGCACAATGTTAGAGAAAGAACATGCTTTGAGACTTCTTTAACAGAGTATAAGAAGTGGGGACTGTGGCAGTCATTACTGCTATTCTCCATATATTTCCTGCTCTCTCTTTTCTAAGGATATTAAGTTAGAATACAATTCTTGGCCCCCTTGCATTTTGGTGAGCCTGGGTGACTAATTGTGGCATGTGGATGGATATATGGAAATGGCTACGAAGAATCAAGATCCATGATTCTCATGTTAACACCCACGAGAAAGC
>NW_027548479.1:0-855 GCF_008692635.1 Crocuta crocuta
TGAGAGGAGAACATGCTGCTGAGGAGCAGGTATGAGGCACTCCGTGCAAAGAACCTGAAAATGTGGAAGATCATGGCAGGTTTGAAGGAATAGTGTACCAGGCTCAGAAGCAGAGGTAACTTGCAAAAGCTGAGATCCAGACAACTCTGAAAGAAAAAGACCAACTCATTGAAGAACTGAGCATCATGGCAGTCTTTCACTGACCTCTTGAAGGAGTTTGAGAAAAATAAGATGATCGAAGGGTATCCCATGAATGGAGAATCACTGAAGAAGTGTCTCAAAGATTATATAGCTGAATTGAAAAGGCCAGAGACACCAGGCACTGAAGACCTATGCAGAGGAGAAACTCAGAGCTCACAAATGGCAAGATCACTCAGGTGTGAGGCAAGGCCCAAGCCAAGGTCTTGGCATTCCAGGCCAGCCTGAGAAAGGAACAGATAGATGCACATCCACTCACCAGAGAAGACAGCTGAGGAAAAGATTAAATAAAAGGAGGAACTACCTGAATCTGTGATGATTTCACCTCCAAGATGGAAAAGATTTGACATGGAAGCAGCCTTTCCCAGCCTCCAAGTGCCAGCCTCTGTGTCTATCTGTCTGACTGTGTGTCTGTGGAAGGTTTCATGTTCCTTCTTTTCTCTTAACCTCACCTCACTTTTAAAAAATGTTTTTATTTATTATTGAGAGAGAGAAAGACAGAGCATGAGTGAGAGATAGGCAGAGAAAAAGGGAGACACGGAAACTGGAGCAGGCTCCAGGCTCTGAATGTCAGCACAGAGCCCCACACGGGGCTCGAACCCGCAAACTGTGAGATCATGTCCTGAGCTGAAGTCGGACACTTAACCAACTGAGCCA
>NW_027548480.1:0-856 GCF_008692635.1 Crocuta crocuta
AAAAAAAAAAAAACATTTTTATGAAAATGCAATAACTGATTCACAGTTATCACATATATTTATGTTAAATATATGTTTACTTTCAGTGTGATTATAAATATCAGTAAATATTTTTACTAGTCCAATTAACCTTAATTGATTACTAGTCTGACATTCCTTCCTATGCATCCCCATCGCCTCCGCCTGCTTTTTCCCCCCTGCTTTTCTACTATGAAGTATTTCAAGGGAAATCTGGGTGGCTCAGTAGGTTATGCACCTGACTCTTGATTTTGGCTCAGGTCATCATCTAATGGTTTGGGAGTTCGAGCCCCTCAACCGGCTCTGTGTTGAGGATGCGGAGCCTGTTTGGGATTCATTCTTTCTCCCTCCCTCTCTCTCTGCCCCTACCCAGCTCTCTCTCTCTCTAAATAACTAAACTTAAAAAAATAAAGAAACATTTCAAAAATGTCAAGAAATTTAGAGAATAATACCAACCCTATACAAATCTTAATATTTAGCTATATTTGTTTATATTTTTCTTGTTTTTAGAGCTAGAGCAATTGTCTTCAATACTTATGATTCCACCCATGTTTTTATTTGTATGGTTTAACTTGATACACATATACTGCTAATCCATAGATTGTGTTATTTGGCAAGGTTTTTAGTGTTATATTATGGATCATACTGTGTATATTTTTCTGAAGCTTGTTTTATTTAATCTATATTTAGAATTATCTCAAAATTTAGATCCATCAAAACCCAATTCATTCATTTTGACTGCTGAATAGAATTCTTCTGCATGAACATATTACACTTTATCCTTTGCCATGTTGATTTAGGTTATCTAAATTTTCCTAATAGAAGTAGTGCTCAGTGT
>NW_027548481.1:0-856 GCF_008692635.1 Crocuta crocuta
TGGTGGACATGCAGATTCGGGGTCCTGCCTCAGACCCGTCCGAGGAATCAGAAACCCTGCGGGTGGGCTGTGCTAAGCCCTCCAAGGACCTCTGGCACACACTCAAGGGGGAGAGCTGATGCTCCAGGTGAGCGGTGAGACCCAGAAATGCCCCCCTCCCCCAGGAGACATTCGGCAATTTCCGGAGACATTTATGGTTGTCACAATGGGCATCCAGTGCTAGAGACCACAGATGCTGCTAAGGAGGCACAGGAGAGCCCTCAGAACACAGAGGGACCGGCCCGAAGGGCCAAAGTGCAGAGGCTGAGAAACCTTGCTCTGGATTCATCCAGGCTAAGCTTATCCTGCAAGAGCATCTGAGAAGGGTGAGGGGGTGCCACAGGGTCCCTTAGAGTGCCCTGGGCCAGGGTGACGCAATCCCAGGACAGAATCCCCAACCCTTGGGCTCTAGACGGTAACAGGGAGCACATGCAAGGAGGACTTCTCTGCACGCTGGTAGGCGCCGTACCCACAGGAGTCCAGGACGGCCCCACAATAGCCCTTGCAGAGGCGCCCTTCCCTGGGGACCCCACTTTACAGATGGGGAGCCCAAAGCACGGGTCGCAGGTGCGAGCGGCTGGGCAGGGGACAGGAACCCAGAGCTGCGTCCTCACGCACGTCCTGCTGTGCACGCCCTCTTCAAGAGGTGCTGAGATGTCGTTCTGCCGTCTGTTTAAGCCAAAAAGGGAAACTGCAGGCTTTGCAACATCTTGCTCACTTTGTCTATCTAGGGGTCATTATTGAGTGCTTACTGTATGCTTCTCCCTAAGGCAGCTTCCCTACGGTGTGGCGGTGCAGTTCCACACTCACTCCAGCT
>NW_027548482.1:0-856 GCF_008692635.1 Crocuta crocuta
GAAAAGGAGAAGACCTGATTCCAGGCAGTACCAAACAGGTGAGGGTGCACAAGTTCCACAGTGCAGTGTGCTCTGTGAGCTCTCAGATGAAACTATTATGTATCCACAGAGGTGTTATGATAGCAACTTAGCTGCTAGATCACATGTAGCTTTTTTAATTAAATTTGAGAATATAATTTTAAGAATTCAGTGATATTCATGAATGATTTCCTGGAATAAAAAGAAATAGATTTTGAGTCAGACATTCAGGAGAATAAAATTTCAGGTTATTGTAGTGGAAATTAAAATAAATCCCTAAAATATTTTAACTTTAAATGAACAAATTTTAAAGTATTTTTGTCCACATAACCAGGCATTATTTATAGAGGAGCAGGACAAATATTTCAGTTGTCCATTGGACAGTTCCTTTCCAGTGTAATCTTATATACTGATTTGCATATTATAATTTCTTATTAGGTACAGTTAAACTTAAAAATATGGTTTATAGTAGTAAAACTAAAATGTTGAAGTTTGTGTTTGTGAATCATATTCTGTAGATATCCAATTCTATTTGGCTTTAAAGAGATACTTTATTTTAAACTGGAAGTGAGATTGGTGCAGATACACTGAATGAAGTTTCTGATGTTTCTGATGTAGATTTTCAATATTGTTGGATTTTGCTGGTTATGTCTTTTATTTAAAAATCAATGCAACAATGCAAACTTTAGGAGTACTTGTACAATAATGTTCAGGACACACACTTCAAATGCTTGAAGAAGCTAAAACAAACATTTATTTGATCACTCATGTTCCTTCTTTTCCTTTCTTAGCCATAATTATTGGCCCTGATGGACATCCCTTGACTGTCTATCCCTGC
>NW_027548483.1:0-857 GCF_008692635.1 Crocuta crocuta
GTCTCATCCAGACGGGAAAATGTGTCTAGAATAGCAATTGTCTGCGCTCCCACCCCACGCACATGCAGGCTAGCCTTCAGAGACACTATTCTCTACTCCTGGCAAGAATCCTGCTGCTCAAAAGCTGTGCCCTGGGTGCCCAGGCCACATTCCCCCTCCTCAGCATAGACAGCTTGACAGCCCGACATCTCCAGAGCCTGATTTTGTTCTACCAGGATTTCTGTTGCTTTAAGTGAAAGCCCTTGATAGAAGGAAGACTCGTGTTCTTCCAGGAAAGCACCTCAGTTACAAACTTAGATCTCTCTGAGAACTCTTACCCCGTTTGAGTTCTTAAGGTCTGGGTTTTGATGAGCCACAAGAGCTGATGATGAAGCTGATTGAACCTGTGGTTGGTTCCAAGGTCTAAGGTGTCTGGCATCAGGCACACAAAGGCTGGATAACCAACTGGCTTTCATGCAGCTCTTCTGATGTCTCCCAGAACCCTAATGGAAGGGCTAACATGTGTTTCCTCTATGTCTGCCCCAGAGGCTCTGAAGAAGCTTGAAGAAAAGTTGAAAAACTCACCAGCCTGATCTGTAGTTCTGTTTCCTCCCTTGTGAAGTCAGTGGTATTCCCTGTGAGAGACTCTTTCCCTTCCTTGGATGTGCCACACCCCGGTGTGGCCCCAGGGCTCCTCCCTCCAGGCAAACAAGACCAGCGACTTGTTTGAAGGAAAGAATCCCCAACGTGGGGCTCACCATTGTAGCTCTCCCTGAGACAACAGACCTTGTGAACTGTGACAAAAAACAGATGCTGACACCTCCTTCCCCTAATGCCACATTAACACCTGAAGGTCAGCAGTAGAAAAATCCAAAGGA
>NW_027548484.1:0-857 GCF_008692635.1 Crocuta crocuta
AGCCTGGAGCCTGCGTCAGATTCTATGTCTCCCTCTCTCTCTGCTCCACCCGTACTTACACTCTGTCTCTCTCTCTCAAAAATAAAACAAACATTTTTAAAAAAGGAAAATGTGGTGATAATCCAGGGGCTTTGGGAATCAGGGTGGATTTAGTGACAGGAGAGGGGGTGGAGCTGGTTTGGGAAACAATCAAGGTAGTTAACATGGGTGGAGGGATGAACTGTGATGCTTTCAGCATTAATCCAGCCATGACTCTGCAGCCCCGACAGCACTGCAGAACAACTGGGGTGGGATGGGCATGTTCGTCCCAAGTTCAGGTCCATCAGGTGATAACCAAATCCAGGATAATATGCAGAGGGAGCCAAATCAGGCCTCTGGTTCTAAAAATAACTCTCACAGCAATTCTCATTCAGGTGCAGCAATTGATTGGAGATCTGCATTACATGCAAAGTCAGGCAGTGATTTCAATAGAGGCTTTGGCTAAGTGTGGATTCTAAATCTTCTGGCTGGGGAATGTAAACAGTGGGGTTGGTATAGGCTGGCGAGAATTCAAATTTTTCTAAACACATAATAAGTATAATATAAAATACATATGTACTAAGACTTCTCAAAGTTGGTTTGTCCCATGTGGAGTATATTCAGCAGTATTTCTGACTGTTTTCTTTAGAAAGAGAAGAAAAGCTAAAGGAACTTTATAAGTTTTGTTAATAATAAGTTTCAAAACTTATAGTCTTATAAGTTTGATTAGTTTGTGAGTGTCACCTTCAGCTCAGGTCATGATGTCCTGGTTCATGAGTTCAAGCCCCACGTCTGACTCTGTGTTGACATATTAGAGCTTGGAGCCTGCTTCAGATTCT
>NW_027548485.1:0-854 GCF_008692635.1 Crocuta crocuta
GTCTCCCTCTCTCTCTGCCCCTCCCCACTCACACTCTGTCTCTCCTTCAAAAATAAACATTAAAAAAAGAATTTTTTTTAAAGCACATGCATTTGTGTTAGGGAGAAAGTGAAGCTAATTAAAAAGCATTTGGAAAGGGACTAGAACAAAGAAGAATCCACCAATGTCCATAAGCAAAGAAAAAACAAATGCGGCAATAAGTCTGAATACAGAAATGACAAAGATCAGCATGCCATCAAGGAAGAATTCAGGATTAAGGAGTGTCTTCCAAATAATGCTAGTATAAAAATAGAGCTCTCATTCACCATCAGTGGGTGTTTAAAATGTAAGAGCTGTTTCAGGAGGGGATCGCTTTTGAAAAGGGCATGTATTTATATGTAGTAAGTCTCCTTACCATCACACCAGATTCATGACAATAATTTCTTTTTGTCTGAATCATACATTTTAATAATAATTATCTGCAAAAATTAACCCGTGGCATATTATACTTCCTCTGTTATCATATTTACTATACTTCAATGTTCTACTTCCAATGTTGTCTTCCTTCCTAGACTATAAGCTTCTGGAGGACAGTGACACTAACTTACTTTTCTGTCTTTAGCACCATACATAGAACTTGGCATACATCACACATCCAATAAATATTTCTTTGAATGACTGAAGACTTCCCTGGATTCCCAATCCGGTGTTCATACTATAGCACTCTGCCAGTTAAACCTGCTACCTTAAAGAAGTGTGATTTAAATACTATTTTTCCTTATGTTTCAACAAAGTGTACAGACTGCATTACAGTATTACCAGAAAATTCAGAATTGAACAGGATTAGGATCCTAAAATATCATCTAATCTGTCCA
>NW_027548486.1:0-857 GCF_008692635.1 Crocuta crocuta
TAACCTCTTAAAATGGTTACAAAACAAAACAAAAAGCTGGTACCTTTGTTATCTCTTTCAAGAGTCTCAGAATTTCCATAACTAATACTACCCAAAATATTTTTTTAAAAACAAGCCCTTCTGATCCTTCAGCCCCTCAACAATAATCCTACACCCCAGTATCTGCAGGTGCCCTCACAATCCTTCAACAATATTTACCAAACTCTTAGTGTTTCTACTACCCCTTTTATTGTTCCAACGACTGTACCTAAAAATTCCTACAAACTGTAGGTATATCCCCTTTCAACTACTCCTCCAATAATATTAAATACCAAGGTAGCCCTTTGAACCCTCAGACTTCAAAATCTCAGTATTTTCCAACTCTTAATGGTATTTAAAAGTTATCAGTTCTCCTAGCACTAACAACTCCCGGATAATATTTTAAAATCCCTTCATATCCTTGTTATCCTATTTAACAGCTTTCCAGTAATTCCCAAAAACACTTGAACGCTCACATAACCCTTCCGACTACCCCATGCTTCTCAAACCCTTCAAAATTCTTGAACCCTTACAGCTCATCAATAATCGCTATACAGCCCTCAATGTCCCTACTATTCCTTTCCGTCTTCATGTTTATAAAAGGCCCTCGATACTCTGCTTCTGGATCTTCTAGGCTCGTACTAATGTTGTTAATAAAGCCCTCGACATCCTGCTACACCCTTAATTTTCACATTCAAAAATCCCTCGATAGCCTTGCGATCTACCACTGTTCTCAAAGAGTAAAATTTTAAATTCCCTCACTATTCCTGCTACCCCTTCCAACAACCCCAATATTTATATTTTAAAAGCCCTCTCTGTCCTTGCCCCCGCCCCCCCCA
>NW_027548487.1:0-857 GCF_008692635.1 Crocuta crocuta
AGACAAATGTCTTGTGATAGCTGTATTCAATTATGTAGAAAAGGTTAATCTTATGTTTTAATAATTTTTAAAATTTATCTCTATTGGGTCCACTGTTCTTTTGTACAAAATCTTTATTGTGTCACGGTGGGGCAAAATGAAATATTATTGTTTGGGAAGGTTATATTATAAGTGGATGTGATACCCTCATTGAAACTATTTATCATTTCACAACCTATATGTTATTCAGCAAATGAATGAAAAAGAAAAAGAAAACTGCTTGTAGATAAGATGCATTTTTCTTGAAAATTTATAATTCAATAAATCTTTCTTAGTTTTCAAGAGCTAAAGCATATGAAATAGCATCCCTCTCAGACTGTTAGGAGTGAGAGTAAGTCATCCATTTTGTTTTTCTGTTTTCCATCGGAAGATTTCAGCTGTGATCATGGCCTTCTCCCTTTATAGTATAATTTACGTCCAATGGATTTGATTTTGAATGAGTTTACTTCTTTCCTAGCGATATAAAGTATGACACTATTCCTTATTATGTTTTTACAGGCGGAAGCTTTATCACGAATATTCTCGGCAGTTTCTAACTTTGTTTCAACAGTGGGACGTAGATGTGCAGAAAACCAAGGAAGAAGAAGAAAAACTAGCTGTTGGTATCAGGCTTCGCTGTATAGTTAATCTATCATTACCAAATCTCAAGTAGGAGTGGCCAGCCTGGCCACATCTCAGACCCGTAGATTTGAGCCAGAGTCCTGTTTCCACTGCTGACTATGTGGTTGGGCCCTGATCACAGGAAAATCAGAGAACTGCCGGCACACATCCTACTCACAGAAGCCCTTGATCTTAACTTCCTCCCTTGGTTGGGATTC
>NW_027548488.1:0-857 GCF_008692635.1 Crocuta crocuta
AAGATGGACACAGCTTTCTCAGGGCACCATAGAGCGCCCTGCGACGCGACCCCTCCCTTCCTGTCAGGGACTCCCTGTTGCTCTAGAAAAGCTGTCCAGGAAGCTACTAGGCCTGGATTCGGCTGTGGCCAGACTCGGGGTGCGCCCGCACGGTGGCCATGGTGCCCCGGGCTTGCGTGTCCCAAAGACGGCCCTGTGCTGCGTCGCAGCCCTTGATGCAAAGCGTGAGAAGGAGCTTATTAGCTTTTCTGAGCGGGATGTGCCTCCTGTATCTGCCCGTGTGGACTCTTCAGTGTCCGGCAGCAGCAGAGGCCCCTCTAGTGCTGAGGTTCCCTGGTGACATGAGGCCAGCCCGCCCCAGCTGTGTGTGCAGGCGAAGCTACGCGCTTTCCCACCTCCCTGACCCAGCCGGACGGGCCTCGGAGGCAGCTAGGGCCCGAGGGGAGGGGCTGCAGAGAAGCAGGTGTGGAGGGGCCAGGTGCCCTCGGCCAGTGCAGTGTCCGGGACCCTTCTCCCTTCCATCCGGCTTGTTCTCGCCAGAGTCCGGATCAGACGCTTGCAAGTAAGAACCTTTCTGATGTGATGGTCCGGTTACAGCTCCTCCGCGATGGGGTGTCCTGGTGACCAGCTGGCACGGCCGTTTTGCTGGGGGTGGCGGGGTGCAGACAGACAGAAGACGCACGGACACCTCCTCACGCTGACTTCCATGCGCTGAGCCGGCCGTGTGCTGGGGACACGCAGACAGACCTCAGAGATGGGCATCAGGTCTGTGTAGTGAGGACAGACGACGGAGCCAACGCAGGAACACTGCCGAGAACAAGGGCCGCCTGGCTGGAAGCCTCGGGTTGGCGGCTGCA
>NW_027548489.1:0-857 GCF_008692635.1 Crocuta crocuta
AAAAAAAAGAGCTAAAATTTACAGAAGGCTTCCTGTGGGCCAGGTCCTGTCCAGAGTGGCCCCGGGGAGGGGCGGTAATTAACCAGGGTCACGTGGTGAGTGAGCAGAACAGAGATCAGAAGGAAGGTAGGCAGCTGGGTCTGGATCCCACACTCTTAACCAGTCATTAGAAGAACAGCTCATGTCTTGGGCATTTACTCAGTGCCAGGTGCTGTGCCAACCTATTTACAGACATGATCTCCTTTAATTAAGAAAACCCAGTACTAATAACAGCTAGAACTGGCCTGTCACCCACGGTGTGTCAGGGGCCCTTTCTGAGTGCTTTGCCTCTACTAATTTATGCAGCCCTGTGAGGTGGGTGTCGCCATCACTACCGCCATTTCCCACAGGAGGTAACTGAGGCACAGAGAGGTCAGGCCACATGTCTGAGATCACCCAGGCAGTACATGGCAGAGGCGGGATTTGAACTTTCGAAGTCTGGGCCCAAAACCACGCCACACCCCTGCCTCTTGAGTTGCCGTGAAGGCGCCCTGAGCCCGCCAGGGACTGGACCAAGCGCCCTGCACCGTCCTCTCATTTAGTCATCCCCGTGATCCTCTGAGACGTGTACTCTCATGGTCCTCATTTTACAGACTGGGAAACTGAGGCTCAGGGTCAGACAGGGAGTAGAGCCACGAAGCCAGGAGGGGCAGGTGGGTGGGGCACGGCTCCCTGCCCAGTCCTCCCCGACTCGACCCGGCACTCACCAGCATCTGCCAGCGGGGCATGAAGTCGGCGCTCTGGCGGACCCGCTCGAAGATGCGCTGCAGCTGGGGGCTGATGAAGCTGTTGTCTTGGGAGACAGGGGGACAAGGGGC
>NW_027548490.1:0-855 GCF_008692635.1 Crocuta crocuta
CTCGAACCCACAAACCGTGAGATCATGACCTGAGCGGAAGTCAGGTGCTTAACCGACTGAGCCACCACTTGCCCCTCTATACCTTAATTCTTGAGGCTCTGTTTTATCCCACAGCTGTCCAGGAAGGTAGGTAGGGCTCACTCAGACAATGCCTGGAACATAGTAAGTACTCAAGAAACGATAAATCCAAACTTACAGTGAGGAAATTGAGATTCAGCGAGGGGAAGCAACTTTCTCCAAATGAGTGGGAGAACTTGGCTTTAGCTCACAGCTGTCTGGCTCCGAAAGCTAGTGCCCTGAGCCTCTTTGCCAGGTATGCCCTGGCACCCTCGCCATGGCCCCTGGTGTAGCGGGGTCTGGCTAAGTGGGGTGGTGGCAGGCGCCTAACGTGTGAGGAAAGAATTAGACAGAACAGGTGCAGGCGCCTGGCACCGAGCCAGTGGGCAGTCCCTGCCTAGATAGGCAATAAGGGGTGGCCCACGCGCCCCGCCCGCCTGCCGGAGCAGCCACGCACGATGACTCAGGGCGCTCCCTGGGCCCCACCTGGGGCTCAATGATGCAGCAGGTGTGAGTGACTGGTTGCAGGCAAGCAGCAGGGCTCTCGTGGCCAGTGGAAGCCTGTACTTGTCCCCTCACCGCAGTCCCCTTAACACTTGCCCTGTGGGGACACCTCGTAGGTGGAATCTGGGTCCCTGTCTGTTCGTCTGTCTGCCTGAGTTGGAGCAGCTCCTTCCCTCCCGCTCCCCCTCTGTAGGCAGGGCCTGTGCTGCGGGGGCTGGAGCTGCGGGTGCAGGTGGCAGTCTTGTTCGCGGGGCAGCAGAGGCACCCCGATCCTCCCTGGGTCCCAGGCGCCGG
>NW_027548491.1:0-857 GCF_008692635.1 Crocuta crocuta
TATGTCCCACACATCAGAAGCAAGCGCATACTAAATGGCACCCATGGTTCACTCTCCCTGCACTGAGGGATTACTGCGTGTCTGGATTTGAACATTTAGTCATTTAGGCCGACTTTGTTACAGCAAGTATATGGCAGGAAATCCTGGACAGAAGGACAGAAGGGATGAACAATTCTTAGCACTTGTCACGTGCTCGTACACAGAAGGAAAAGGTTGTTTGTCCCTTGATGGAGCCAGGTTCTCCCTAAAGGCTCCCTTACAGGTAACCAGTAGCAGAGCTGTCACTTGATAGTATTTGTAATATTGTCTGAGAGTTGACAGAAAGTTTGAGGCTGATAATCAATCACCCCTTTTTCTTTTCTGACGTTTGAACCAAGTAAGAAAAAGATGCAGAAGAATGTTGGAGGATCAACATGGCAGCTCTATCACCGATCAGCGTCATCACTGATATGGGGAAGAGGGCTTGGATCTGCAGTCACAGTTGGGTTTTGAACACTTTCTCCCGTGCACTGAATTATCAACCCCAAACCGCAGGACCACAACCTCCCAGAAGAGCACTCTCCAGTAAGAGGTACTTTGGAAAGAGAGAAGGGAGCCAAGGCGCACAGTTCACACCCATCCCCCAGTCTCAACCATCAGTAGCCTCCCTTGGGAAGGAGCCCTAGTTTTCTCATTTACAAAAGTCTTAGCCTTCTTAGAGTCCATACAAGAAAGAAAGACTAAGGATAGGTGTTAGTGAAGCAGTAGATCTATCCACACAGCTGTAGGGTCTGGATCCCTTACAGTTCAGGTGGTTTCTCATTTACTGTTATTGCCAATACTTTGCCATTTCCACATATCATGTTTCTTCCAGAGAT
>NW_027548492.1:0-857 GCF_008692635.1 Crocuta crocuta
TTAAGAGGCCACTGTAATGCTTTATTTTGACCTAGCAAGAAAAAGGCATGCTTCACTTATAGAATTTCTCCAGTCACAGGTGTTATAAGGAAAGAACATGGATCATGACAAGGGGTAAAAGTAGATGATAAAAATGTAGCCTTTAAATTTTTGTTTGCTAAATGTATGTGAGTCAATAAAGAAACCATTTCAACTGTAATTTCCAGCCCAACAGTCAATATTCTTGACTATAGTTTTGACTAATTGACCCTCTTTTCTTTAAATATTTCTATGACCCTCTGTGTTTACTCTGGGTGCCTTCTGGAGATCACTTGAACCTTCTCAAACCCTTTGGTCTACTTCTTTCACTAGGATTAGGGTATCAAAATTATTTTCAACTGATCTTCATGTCTATGTCTTATGTCTATTTCTCATTTTATTTTCTGGTTTAGAGATTGTCTCACTTCTTCAACAATATCAGTTCTCAGGAAGGAGTTAGCCAGGATGGCTTGTGCATGTGAGGAGGGATGGAGTGTAGGAGAAGAGGAAGGGATGGAGGTATGGAGTCAGCCTCAGGAAAAGCCATCCCCAGAAAGGGGCCAGTTATCACAGTTTGAGGTGTGTAGAGGTCATGGACACATAGTAGAAGAATTCACTAATCTGATAGGGTTGAATGAAGGTCCAATTAAAAAGTGTAGGCAGATATGGTGCTAAAGGTCAAGAGCAGAAGAAAACCACAACTGTCCGCTCAAATCAGCGAAAGAGACACCAGAAATCATCTGGATGGAGAAGATGTGGGAACATAGCCAAATGGAGCAAAAATAGGGAGTGAGACTGGCACAGAAGATAAGGACTCTTTCTCTCTTTTTTTTTTTTTT
>NW_027548493.1:0-857 GCF_008692635.1 Crocuta crocuta
AGAGCCTGCAGCCTGCTTCAGATTCTGTGTCTTCCTCTCTCTCTGTCCCTTCCTTGCTCATACTCTTTCTCTCTCTCAAAAACGAATAAAAGTTAATAAAATAAAAGTGAAGTAAAATAAAATAAATAGAACGTTGACCAAGACCTCGTATGAGACAACTATGCACCCACCCCAACCCCCCATATTTCCACCACTGCCTCTCCCCCACATCCCCTACACCCCTCCCAGAGCACACCTAAAGGGTTCGGGAACTGAGGGGCATTCTCTACCAGAGCTGAGATCTCTATGCCATGGTATCATCCCCTTTCGAGTCTGGGTGTCTGAAACCCAAGCTACAGCAGCAGAAGCTCTCCCTCTCAGACATGACTCCTCTGTAACCAGACACATCTGAGTAGCCACTAGATAATCACCCCTGAACACAACAGCTACTGGGCTTAACAGAGGCAGGGGACCCACACAGGTCTCCCTGGATTCCAGAAGGGAATCACAGTTACTCAGTCCTCACTGTTAGTCTGGGGAAGTCGGGAAACTCTGAATGGTGCTGAGTTTTATGAATAATATGCATACAGCTTTGACGTGTCGTATAATAACAACCACAGAAACAGTGCAATCCAGTGGGTTATATGGCGCACCCACAGGAGGAGAAAGAACTTGCCTCATAACAGATATACTTAAATCCCCACTGCCTTAAATCCTCTTGGAACAAGGCAGGGTCTAAAAACAAATAGTCCAATCAATCACTCAGCCTGCAATTAAGATATGACCGTCCCAGTCAGTTGTGCTGTTGAGGTGGCAGGACCTTGGGCACTTTCTTGGCCAGTGGTCTTGACAACCATGCCCTGAGGAGCCTGGGCTCA
>NW_027548494.1:0-858 GCF_008692635.1 Crocuta crocuta
GGAGTTCCACGTGTGGACTGGGGAAGAGCCAGAGTGTCACACGAAGTTAACGACAGAAGTGGCACCTGGGAATCCGAACGGGAGAGTGGGGGCCACTCCTCGCCTACAGCAACCGGCGCGTGAGAATGAGCTCCCCCTCCACCAGAGACCCCTTCTCTCCCTCTGCCAGCAGCTTTGCAGGAGGTCTGCAAAGTGACCATCGTGGGGAAGCCACAGCGTGACAAGGGACACACGTGCAGTATGACCCAAAGCTTAAAAAACAAGTCTCTTTCTAGAAAAGAAGAGAAGAAAACAGGTCAGCATAATGCCAGGCTGTGACCTTGGCTCACGGTTTTCCTCTTTGCCCTATTTGCTGTTTCTAGATTTTCCAGGATGAGCTGAGGAGTAGAAAGAGACATTTCAGTTTCTACAAAGTCGTGTTGTAGCGGATGAAACGGCACCTGGAAGCCGTGTCTCGCGCACGTCTGGTACTTCAAGGCCACCACAGCGGCCCAGGTGAAAGGGCGTCTGCGAAGCGTGAGAGGCTGGGTGGCTCTCCCTGTGGGGCGTGTGCGGTGTCCACGGCCAGAGCACTGCGCGAGTGACGCGCTGCTGTCCCCCACCGTTCTGTGCCTGGGGCCCAGCCTTGAGCAGAATCCGGCCTCCCTCCTGGGGTGGCGACAAAACCCGGTGGAGGCCCCAGAAGCGCCTGGGATGAACTCTCCTCGGACTGATTTCCCCTGGGGGCTCCCTGGGGCCTGCGGGGCCGGCGACTTGACCCTGAAGGACCCAAATGCAGTCCCCGGCGTTCTGCACAGCACATTGTGTGAAGAGCCAGAGAGAGACAGCGGCCACAGGGTCACACACACACACACACAC
>NW_027548495.1:0-858 GCF_008692635.1 Crocuta crocuta
TGTAGCGTAGCGGCTTACCGTAGCAGTCGGTCGGAGCGCAGGTAGTGTAACGAGTGTCACTTTGTGTACCCGCGGGTTTTCCAATCTCTGTGTAGCTAGCGGTTCTCTTCGTGTTAGTGTGGCGGCCGTGCCAGTTCCGCATTTGTGATTGCTTTATTTCCCTGGTAATTAAACCTTGTGCCATTCTATTCCTGTTAAATCCGTAGAAAATGAGAAAATACTCGACATTTTGGGGGAAACTTGTAAATCTGAGCCAGTAAAAGAAGAAGGTTCCGAGCTGGAGCAGCCCTTTGCACAGGATACAAGTAGCGTGGGGCCAGACAGAAAGCTTGCGGAGGAAGAGGACCTTTTTGGCAGCGCCCACCCGGAGGAGGGTGATTTAGATTTGGCCAGCGAGTCAACGGCACAAGCTCAGGCGAGCAGGGCAGACACCCTGTTAGCGGTAGTGAAAAGGGAGCCCGTGGAGCAGCCAGGCGATGGCGCGCGGCCGGACTGTGAGCCTGTAGGGCTAGAGGAGCCAGTTGAGCAGAGTAGTAAAGCCTCAGAGCACGCGGAAGCCTCTAGCGAGGAGGTCGCGGAAGCGCCCCCGGAAGCCTCAAGCCCAGACCCCAGAGATAGCAAAGAAGACGTGAAGAAGTTTGCTTTTGAAGCTTGTAATGAAGTCCCTCCGGCTCCTAAAGAGTCCTCAGCCAGTGAGGGCGCTGATCAGAAAATGAGGTTTGTTTTTTCTCAGTTTTAGACCAGACGCTATCTCCTTTCCATTGGTCATTTAATGACACACATAAGCTGTTTTTTCTGCAATTGGCCAGCCAGACTGATGCAATTGTAGTTTACTTCTAAGCAATGTTTTATTTCTCT
>NW_027548496.1:0-856 GCF_008692635.1 Crocuta crocuta
ACCTGAGCTGAAGTTGGATGCTTAACCAACTGAGCCACCCAGGGAATCCAGGATTTTGAATTCTTAACATGCACCCCTGGTAATTCTGAAGTAGTCTGTGGAACATATAGTGAAAACAACTAGCATCAAATTTATATTATTAAGTTAAAGTATTCTACTTACCAAAGGTTCCTGTCTCAGGTAAATATTTTGTCTATTTTAGTTTATATAATGGGTATTCCTAAAATATGTCATAAACTTCAAGGAACTCCTGATAGTTTTAGGGCATATTAACCAAACTGAAGAGACCCCATCTCATTCCCAAGGCATCGGTGGAGTATCTCAAAAAACAAAGAAATTCTTGATACCATCCATTATCATCTAATTTAGAGAGGATGAGATCAAATGAAACCATAAAAAGTAACCATGAGACACTACAACCAAGTCTGGAAACTGAGGGATCTTCTCTCCTCTGGTTTTAATGTAATGATTAGTGTTCATTCCAGTGCAGGATCATTTGTCTGAACTGACAGGCAATCCCATATGAAAGGAAGAAGACAGAAATGAAGGAGGGTGGAGGGACAAATGATGCCATTCAATGGGAGGCAGAATAATGACTTTCCCTATGCTTAGAGCAATAAACATGTTACCTTATGTGGAAAAGAGACTCCAGATGTGATTAAGGGTGAGTCTTGAAAACTGAAAAATCCTTCCCGGATGTAGTCAGAGAAAGAGATATGACAATGAAGTAGAACCAGAAAGATACTACCCTGCTGGCTTGAAAATGGGAAAAGAGCACCACGAACCAAAGAATGGAGGCTGTCTTTAGAAGCTGGAAAAGACAGGATATGAAACATAGCCCTGTGGGCACCTTTAA
>NW_027548497.1:0-859 GCF_008692635.1 Crocuta crocuta
GGCAGGTTGGCTGCCTCTTGCTGACTGTGCAGTCAGGAGCCATTGACATGGTGGGGGGAATGGAACCCTGTCTCTCTGCACTGGGAGCCTTGGGTGCCTGTATTTTAGAATATCATGACCCTCTCCCCCCAGGTAAACAAAGCCCCACTTGGCAAACACCAGAAGGCTCTCAGTGTGGTCTTATTTCTGTATCCAATCACCAGGCGGCTCTCAGCGTGGGCTCACTCCTATGTCCACTTACTTGCAGCTCTCAGCCTGAGCTCTCTTACATGGCCGATTACCAGATGGCTGCACCTCACCTCAGTTTCTGAGCAAGGTACAGGCAGCTCTCAAGCTGTGATATCGCTCAAGGTGCCAAACATCAGGTGGGGTGCCAAGACAATCACCAGGCAGCACTCAGCATGTTGTTGCTAACTTGGCCAATCAGCAGGAGGCTCTCAGGTGTTGTCACTCCTGTAGCCAATCAACAAGTGGCTCTTAGCATAGTGTTGCTCACGTGTCCAATCACCAGGAGCCTCTCAGCTTGGTGTCAGTCACGCGTCCAATCACCAGGTGGCTCTCAGGCAGCCCTTCCCTCATTCCCCAGGGCCCATTTTGGATCCTGCTGTGGTAGGACAGCACCGTCAAGCATCCTGAGGGTCTTCTGTCCGCTCAAAGCCTGGTCCCCTGTCCCCTGTGGCCAAGCCTCCCTGTCCCAGGTGAGAAACTGGAGGTGGGGTCCATGACCTGAGGCTCACAGGCCATGGGGGATGTGGTGTGAACAGGGTTGGAGCAGTCCTGCATCTCTGGTGTTTCCTGAGTCAAGCTGTTAGTGGTGAGAAGAGGTCAGTGCACAGGTGGTGGTGTGTCATTTCAGGAG
>NW_027548498.1:0-859 GCF_008692635.1 Crocuta crocuta
TTAGGTGTCCTGGTTAGGGCTTGTCAGATATTGTTACCCCATTGCTTTGATGGGGAAACTGAAGCCCTGAGAATTTGATTAGTCATCGAGTCCTGTTCTCCCCTTCTTTATCCCCACTGCTGTCGCCATAGAGCAGATGCATCATATTGTCCTTGTACTTGGGATCCATGGGGATCCCATTCCTGGCCTCCATGCTTCCAGATGCATCTTTTTCTGTCCCTCTGTGGTCTGAGACAGCTAAGGAGCCGTCCTCAAGGCTACCGCTATGGTGGCAGATGAGACTGTGAGCTATAACCATACAGGGCCACAGGAAGGCAGGGGCTGGGTCTTGGTCACACCTGTGGCTGCTGTCTACACCAGCCGAAACAGAGTAAGGGGTGCAGTGAATGGCTTTGAACTCATGTGTAAGCAAATGCAGAAGAAAAACCTAAAAATGGAACGAGGGTCCCAAGTCTAACCAGCTCTGTTAGTTGGAAACAGAGCTCGGGGAGAGGCCAGGCCCCGACTCCTGGTTTGGGGTCCTTACCGTGCTTGCATGACCCCTTTGTTAGTTCTCCTCAAGTGGTCTTTGCCATCTTGCTTTACTTTGCACAAAAGAGCATGGGCACATATGCACTTTCTTCATTTTGCTTTGAAAACTCTGATGTGGAATGATTTTTTTTTTTTTTTACAGCCATTGATGTACAGAAGGATGGTAGGGGCGCCTGGGGGGCTCAGTCGATTAAGCGTCTCACTCTTGGTTTCGGCTCAGGTCATGGTCTTGTGGCTTTGTGAGTTCGAGCCCTGCGCCAGGCTCTGAAGTGACAGCACGGAACCTGCTTGGGATTCTCTCTCTCTCCCTCTCTCCCTGCCCCTCCCC
>NW_027548499.1:0-859 GCF_008692635.1 Crocuta crocuta
CAGGCTCTGAGCTGTTAGCACAGAGCCTGATGAAGGGCTCAAACCTATGAACCGTGAGATCATGACCAGAGCTGAAGTCAGATTGAGCCACCCACATGCCCATAAAAACAAATTCAAATTCACTGGATTTATATGGTGGGTTAAACCTTTTTTTCCCTCCAAATATTGCCTTTTTCTCATTAGAACATGTGTTGGACATTCTCATCGCATCCTCTGTATCTTTAATTTCGGTTTCATATTCTACCATTTTGCCATCCTCAACTAATTCTGTAATTTCTTCACACTTAAATTCTCCCTAACATTTTTTTTCAGCAGGGTCTAATCTGTTGACTACCTCTTCCACTGAGTTTTTATTGTTAATAATTTTAATTTGATTTTTTTCCTTAAATCTCTCAAAACATCCATAACTCTCCCCCCACCACATATTCCCCCCAGTGACTGACTTAGATCTCCCCGCAGTTTGACTTGCTAGTTAATGAGAGGTGTCTAGTTCCACATGGCCTGCCTCTTTGTATAAACCCAGGGTTCCCACTTATACCCCCATTCCATGTAAAAGTATACTCTGAATTGGTGCTCCTGGGAACCATTTACGTACATAAAGTGTACATGGCGATGCCATTTCCATGGATGCAAAATAAAGCCTGCCTCTTGGAACTGCACAGACCCTGGGGCCCCCAGAAATATAAGCCTAGCAACTTTCCAGATTTAAAAAACCTCACCACAACAGATTCTTTTCATGTTAGAGATGAGAACGAGGCTCAGAAAGGCACTCTCAGAGTCACATGACTCAGTAAGGCGCCAAGATTCAAACATCAACCTGGTAGGCTCCAAACTGTACTTTCTTTGCACCATCTAACAT
>NW_027548500.1:0-859 GCF_008692635.1 Crocuta crocuta
TTTTTTTTTTCACTAAATCCACCAAAGTAATACATTTTAATCTTTTAAATAATTGTGTCACCTGGGTTCAGTTGGAGGTCAAGTTTGCAATACAGGATAGTTATGTAAATTGTTATAATCTTTTGAAAAAGAGATACTCTGATTTTTAAGGGAAACATAGGCATGAACCAGAAGTTATCAGTCCTATGTAAAAAATGAAAATTTATCATGAAAGAAAAACAAACATTGTCTAGTTGTCTTTCAAAAACATTATAGGGAATGGGTTGTTTTTATGTAAGAGTTTTATAAACATTATGAGATCAGACAAAAAATCACTATCCTCTTCCCTTCTTTTATTTGAGAGAAATACAAGTTATCTTTACAGATTCCTGCAAAAATTTTCTGCAGCTCTTCTGTATCTACATGGTGTTCAATGGATCCTAAAAGCACAAGTATTATATACAGATTTTCTTAAGTTATGTATATCTGAAACAATAGTTTTGGAAATAACAGAAAGAAAATCTGTAATATAAATAACAATAGTGCTTTACTACTTACTGTTCATGCAGCTTATATAAAAGGATTGCAAATAAGATCAGCAGGTTCCTGAAAGTTGGCACAGAAAACCTTTGTCTCATTTCCCTTCCCACTATGCACATAGACACTCACATTCAACACTGCACACTAACGTGGCTACAAGTAAGGATTGTAGAGTTGTAAGTTTTTCCATATTTGAAATATTAACTTATATATAATTTTAATACTTAATATGTAATATGCATTTGTATATATTGTATTATAGATTATATATATTAAATACATACTGAATATATATAATATTAATATATATCAAATACATATTATTCCTGTTTTCTTGTGC
>NW_027548501.1:0-859 GCF_008692635.1 Crocuta crocuta
AATATCTCCACAGGCAAAGCCTCATCCTGGCCCCTTTTTCAGGTTGGGCACATCGCATCCAAGGAATCGTGGGGCTCCAGACCCGAAATCAAACTCTCAGGGGGGCCCTGGAGCCTCCTGAGACAAGTAACGGGAAAAGAAATCACTGGTGGTTGGCTCATCCTCACACTGGGTCAGCGGTCCTCAGGGTTAAGAGCCGTTGTGCTGTGGGCAGCCAGGTGGAGATGTCTGCAATTGCTCCCCACTCCCCACCCCCACCCCCAGCCGAGGGAGAAGTAAAGAACAGTGCCTCATCCCGGGAAGAGTAGCAGGACTCAGCGCCACCCTGAACCCTCACAGGCGCAAGGGTGCTGGTGCCCACCAGAGCCCCATTTCATTCACCAGTCTGACCCCCAGACCCAGATGGACCCTGGCAGAGACAGTGGAGTGCTGCCGACAACCCGGTGGGAGCCCCGCGTGCAGCTGCTGTGCCAGATGTGGACCCAGTCATCCTCAGGGCTGGGGTGTGTGGACAGTGATCTGCCAAAATCTGTCCTATCCTATCTCTAAGGACGGACATGGGCCACCAGGTGGCAGACCTGCCGACCATGGGCAGGGCTGTGCCAGACCCACCAAGTCAGCACTGATGTGTGAGAGGATGGAGGTGGAATGTTCCAGATCAAACAGGCAGTTTGCGCTAGCCGCGTCATCCACCACTGCTGTCCACACCTGTCCCTCTGCTCTCACCAGGACTGCAGGGAGAACCCCTTGGGACCAGACGATGGAAAAGGAAGATTTCCCAGCCTGGTTCTCCAGGGGGCAGCTCGGTGTGAGGCAGAAATCTGGACAGAGGTGGGACTTGCACCCATGCCACTCAAGG
>NW_027548502.1:0-859 GCF_008692635.1 Crocuta crocuta
GTATAGAAACTCCAGATCAAGGGGGATTTCAAGGGAGCAAGAACTAGTAATAAAATGTGTAAATCCAGTATTATTTTTTAAATATATAGGTCAAGACATCAGTTAAATTATATTCTTCAAAAGAACAATATTTCCTTAAAAGCTTTGGCATACAAAATCAAATGGGAGCAGACTAACCTTATATAATTTCAGGAAAAAGGATCTTTTAAATCTATTAATTTATTTATAACAGGTATTGATATAATGTGTTAACCTTTGATTTGATTGATATTAACCTGTCAGTTGGCAAATCTAAAATACTTTCTGTGTGTATATGATGAAATTAAACTTCAAGTCTATACTGAAGATGGTTTAGGTAGCCTTTGACACGGAACCTGAATATTTAAAAAAATGACATTCTCACCCCAAGATCTGTGTAGATAGGATGGAGCAACATGAGTTTTAAGGCAATGAAAGATGGACCAGATGCATCCTCTACCAACCACATGGGTTCCAGCAAGTTGCTTAATTCTCTGATGCTCAGTTTGCTTACATAAATATAGTTCTAGTATTTCCCTTAGAGGACACAGTTATTTTTATTACTAGTAATCATTTTTTATTAAACATAAAATGTAGGGTATTTTTTTGTTATTCTTTTTTAAAAGAATTTTTTAAAATATATATTTGCAAAAGAGAAAGTGAGAGAGACAGAGCTTGAGTGAGTAGGGGCAGAGTCAGAGACAGAATCTGAAGCAGGCTCCATGCTCCAAGCAGCCAGCACAGAGTCTGTGCTCAATGTGGGGTTCAGTGTGGGGCTTGAACCCATGAGCAGTGGGATCATGACCTGAGTTGAAGTTGGATGCTTAACTGACTAAGCCAC
>NW_027548503.1:0-860 GCF_008692635.1 Crocuta crocuta
TCGGTTGAGCTTCTGACTCTTGATTTCAGTTCAGGTCATGATCTCACAGTTCATGTTCGAGCCTCACATCAGGCTCTGCATTGACAGTGAGGAGGCTGCTTGAGATTCTCTCTCTCTGTCTCTCTCTGCCCTTCCCCTGCTTGCATGTGCTCTCCTCTCTCTCTCAAAATCAATAACCTTACAAAAAAAAAAAAAAAAAAAAGTGAATCTGAACTGTAGCCCAGTGGTTCTCAATCCTGTTTCAACCTTAAAATCACTCAGGAGTTAAGAAAAAGATACCAGTCAGATCCCTGAGGGCTGCTCCCTAGAAAACTAATTCAGCAGGAGCCGGAGGAATCTGTCATTTTATCAGTTCCCAGGCAATTCTGATTTGCAGCTAAGGTCAAGAACAAGGGTTGCAGCTAAAAACCACTTTTCTGCATAAATTCACCTCTGGTGTGGTGAGATATGGCAGCAGGAGTCTGTGGGGCCTGCGGCTTGCACTGTCCCCAGCACCCGGGCTCTAGCTTATTTGCTCTAATTCGGTTGTGGATGGTCTGTCCCCGTCTGGAACATTTCTGCCGGGCTTTGCTGCCAATCTCTTGAGTGTGTCTTTTTGCCAGCTGGCTGGGGAGAGAGGCGGGGCATGGAGACTGATGTCCACCACGTGCTCAGAAGTGTTGCATCTCACGGACGTTCCCAGCTACGTGCCACATCCTTGTGGCCAAAGGCTTATCTTAGCAGTCAGCAGACAGGGAGTTGCGAGGACATTCCTCCTCAGAGCTCGAGGACGTAAGCAGGGAGACCAGGAGAGGCTGGGGTGGCACCTCTGTTTGGGCCAGAAGCGTTCCTAGGAGCTGCTGTGTCCCTGGGGCCTGGGC
>NW_027548504.1:0-860 GCF_008692635.1 Crocuta crocuta
AATGCAGGGGCAGCTCTGTGTCATGCCCGGCCTTTCGCCCCTGTGGTTCCCTCAGCAGCCCTGGCGCATCCACACTCCCGTGTCTTATGGCCTGGGCTGAGCTAAACCGCCTGGGTGGCGGTGGGGATGGGGCCGGCCTGGGGAAGGAATGATTTCTCCTTCACTTGAAGTATCCTGCCCAATTCTCCAGTCCCCCCAAACCCCATTGGTCAAAATTCTGCTTATCTTCCTAGATTCTAAGAAGTTTCACTTCCTTGAGGCCATCTCTGTGTCCTGCTAGAATTAATCTTTATGAGAACATTTATCACTGTCCATCTTCAGAGGCTGGTGTAACCTCCCTGGAAAGGAGGGTTGGGGACCATATGTAATTCATCTTTGAATTCCCCATGATGCTTTGCAGGTAGTAGACTGCTCAATGAATGTTTATGGTATTGAGCTGAAAATGTTCACATACTTCATAGGACTTCATTATCAGTACAAAGGGCTCCACTTTTAACAAAGATTCACCTTTGCAAACCAATCTGAAAGAGTTGCTTTCATTAAAATAGGTGAAATTCAAATATGGAAAAAAATAGAAATGTTTTAGAAGTCCAAAGCATTATAGTACTTACATTCTCAAGCTCCACAGATGAAATAGATTGAAGCATGAATAATTCACAGTGGTAATAGGAAATGTTTGGTTGGATGGAAATTCTCTGAGTTAGTAGAAAAATGACCCTGTTGCTTTCCCACAGAGGAGGAGGATGTTATCTACAATATGGACAAGGGTTGTCTGTTTTTAAGGATCCAACCAATGAAGGATTGGCCCTGCCATCTGAGTGGGTTGCTTTCCATTTTCCACCCCCCCACCCCCTACTCCC
>NW_027548505.1:0-857 GCF_008692635.1 Crocuta crocuta
TTCCGGGACCCCTGGACGTGCCGCAGCCGGCCTCCAGCAGCCCCACTTAATAGTCATGATGCTACCTGGGCAGTCATCTGTTTGTTAACTCATTTCTTAACTCCTTTGGTATGCTGGTTCACACCCGATCAGTGTATGTGCAGCTCAGCGGTGAGTGGGGGGCTCACAAACAACTTCCAGGGCTTTCCAAAGCTCAGGCCTCTCTGCAGTCTTTCCAGTTCCCTGGGGCTCCCCTTTAGTTAGCCCACTCCCCAGCAGCTTGCAGGGTGGAGGCCAAGCAGTGGGAGGAGAAGGAAAAAGGCAACAAGGACTCACCCCGCTTTCTTGGGGATCACAGCTCACAGATAAAGAGGAAAGTTCTCCGTCCTCAGAGTCAGTTCCTGTTCATCTGCTCCTGCCATTACAGGGTTGTTTGTGGAGTGGGGTGTGAACGGGTGGAGAGGGAGAAAAGATGGACGATTTCCACACTCTCTCTGTGAGAGCTCACTTTGGTGGTCCTCACTCCAGGAAGGAAGGTCATCGCCTAGGGCTCAGCTCTGTTTCCTAGTGCCACGTCCATGCTTCAGGCTCTACTGTACCCATGTAAGGAAGCCATTGCAGAGAAACTTACTGCTGCCTTAGAGGTACTTTAAATTCTGGTGTTCTTCCCCAAATCTCCTCCTACTGCTTACTTTTCAGAGCCTTCGCATAGCCTCTCATAGATGCTTCATGCATTCTATCCAGGTTTTTTCACTGGGTTCAGTGGAAGAGATAGGGAGAAGTGTGCTTACTCTATCTTAACCAGAACTAGAATCTCCAAACCCAATTTTTTAAGTTTATTTATTTATTTTGAGAGAGAGAGAGAGTACGCAGGGGAG
>NW_027548506.1:0-860 GCF_008692635.1 Crocuta crocuta
ATCATTTAAATGTTAAATTTAAAACAGAGCTAATAATGTGAAACCTCCTAATCTGACTTCCTTCCAAGGGCCTTTAATATTTATTATAAATGGAGCTACTGGTGTCTTAGGCTTCTCAGGTCTTGCCGTTCATCATCTTTTAAGAGTTGGCCTGAGCCTGTAGCCAGAGGAGACCGTTGATACCAACACAAATCCAGAAAGAGGTTCTGCGGTTTGAAAGTTTCTTCTCCATAGTGTCAAGCAGACACGCGCGGAAAAGGTTGTTTTCAGGAAAGGACGTGAGGAGGAGGTAGGCAAAGAATCTCCGAAGTACCACCCAAGCGGCAGCATGGGAAACTTTGCTATAAATAGGTCTGGGATGCCAAGCTCTCCCTCCTGATGTCTCATCCTGCTCATTTGAAACAAGTTCTGGAAAGTGAGATTCTGCCGAGCCTCGGATCTGTTCCTTCATTCGTCCATGTCAGTTTCTTGATTTGCTTTGAACATGCCCACAAGCTGATGGACTACTTTCTCTGTCTCCAGGGGATCTGCCACAGCGGGGAGCGGGGAGAGGGTGTTTGGGAGAGTCCCAGCAACCACCAGAACACCTAGAGAGGTCCTGGATATTTGCTCCCCACGAAAGAGCCTTCCCCATGTCAAGTGCTGGAAATGCTGCTTTATTAGGTGAGCTGCCTTGGATGCTGCCCCCACGGCCTGGCCCCCCCGTAATCTGCTTGTGAATGTCCTACACTTGCTGTGTACACTTCCTCTTCTCTCATTGTCTCCTCAGCGAGAGTCTTTGCCCCCCTCGAAAATCACTTTCCAAGTAAAAACCATCCCGATGGGTAAATCCCACCAGCCTGTTTTGCTCTGGATAGGCC
>NW_027548507.1:0-860 GCF_008692635.1 Crocuta crocuta
GTGTAGGACACTGCCACTCCGACATCCTGCTTACACAGTGAGCATTTATAACGTACTTCTCAGCCTGCAACCTTGCTAGAGGAGACAATTAGTTAGGTTCTAACGGGATACCTGGACGCCAGCAACCAGGAACTCACAGCCAGCTATCAGGAAGGTCTCAGTCCTGTCCTGGAAGCACTCCACAAGAAGCCAGGTCTAACCAGACAGGCCCAGATGGAGGACGCCATGACAGGAAGCCCGCTGACTTGGGAAGAAAACGTGAGAAATCTGCTTTTCACTTTAAGTAATAAATGTCCCACAGCCTCATTAACGGCTATCAATAAAGGATAGAAATCCAACCCCCAGGGCATGTGGCTTTGCTCTCCAGCTCTCCCTCTCTCATGTCTCAAGAGTGTACTTTTCCGCTTTAATAAAGTTTCCCGCTCATGTCACTCATCTGCTGTGCAGCATGTCTGCCCTTGAATTTATTCTCATGACAAGACCAAGAACCTTCAGTGAGTCCTCCGGGTCTGGCTTGGTAGAGGCCCCCAGGACCCAGGGTCTCCCCAGCTTACCCCGCAACAATCTGGACTTCTTTCCTAAGCTTTTAGTGTCAAGGAGGAATAGAGACTGCCACTCCCCAGAGTGGGAAGAACATGGTTACAACTCAGGAGCACTCTCCCCCCCCCCCCCCCCGGTTGCCTCTCATACAATCATGCTCTGTGAGAAAGTCATTGGATGACCACACCAAACCCATCCAGGCAGAATTAATGAAAGTTCAGACACAATACAGACTTGGGTTGCTGTCGGAGGCCGCGCCGGCTCCGACAGGTGCAGGGGTCCCTGACGGATGGACGGTGTCGGCTAGAGAGAGAGTGAGA
>NW_027548508.1:0-859 GCF_008692635.1 Crocuta crocuta
GCAGTCTGAAACTAGGCACAGTTATTATGTCACAGTTTGTGTGGGTTGGGAGCCCAGGCACAGTGTAACTTGGTCCTCTGCTCAGGCTCTCACCAGGCTGAAGTCAAGGGGTCAGATGGGACGATGATCTCCCCATAGGCTGGGGTCCTGTTCCTAACTCACTGGTTGTTGGCAGAATTTGTCTCCTTACAGTTGTAGGACTGAAGCCTCATTTCCTTACTGGCTGTCACCCAGGGACCACTCTCAACTCATAGGGGTCACTTAGAGTCCTTGCCACATGGCCCTTTCTGCAACAAGGCAGTTGCTTCTTCAAGGCCACCAGGAAAATCTCTTCCATGTTGAATCTCTTAGCCTTCTTTTAAAGATTCACCTAAGTTAAACTCCTTTTTTAAATTAACCCAGAGTTAACCTCATTAGAGGCCTTAATTACATCTGAAACATTCCTTTTGTCAGGACATAATTGAATCATGAGAGTGATAATCCATTAGATTCATAGGTCCTGCTCACACTCCAGCAGGGGGCATTATGTAGGTAGGGCATCGACACCAGGCGATGGGAATCTTGGGGGCCATATTAGAATCCTGCCTACATACCATGGCTATGTGGCCTGTCTTCTCGCTTGTTCTAAGCACCTCCGGTCAATCAAACCTCCCTAAAATGCACATTGCCAAAAAGACCAGCCATGATTCAGTCACTTCGTGTATCTGAAGCCCTGTGTGTGCTCCATGGCTCCATCTCCCCCTGGCACTGTGTGGTCCTTTTTCAAAGCATGTCTGATGGTCTTAACATGACTCATCTGAAAAGCTTTATGTTAAGGGGTGCCTGGGTGGCTCAGTCAGTTAAGCTCAGGTCATGATCT
>NW_027548509.1:0-860 GCF_008692635.1 Crocuta crocuta
CAGTGCAGGGACAGGATGTCCTGGCAAGACGGCCCCAAGTCAGGGCCTCCGCCAGGCTTCCACAGGGGGCTACAGCTGACCTCAGGCTCCAAGGCTGTGAGCAGCCGGGCAGAGAAGCAGGGCCCCTGCCTCCCCCGAGGTGGATGAGGAGAGGCCTGGTCTATGGAAATCACAGCGGGGGGCAGCTACTGGAGATCCCGAGCTCCGCCACTGATAGGACCCTGGGGAAGGTCTCCCAAAGAGCCCTGGGGGAACGCCCGAGGGTAAGGAGGATCCGGACAGGGAAAAAGCTTCATCTCAGGATGGAAGGAAGGCCGGGGAGGTGGGGCTCCTGTAGACCTCAAGCCCAAAGACCTGGGGGATGTCCAGGCCTAAACATGGACTGGGCTTGCGAACTGGAAAATGCCGCAAGAACGGGCTGGCCAGCAACAGCCACCTGTGGACGGAAGCTCTCAAAGCAGCTTCAACTGGTGAAGAGTGAGGGCGAGCCAAGGGCACGAGAAAGCAGAGCCCAGAGAGGGGGGCAAGATCCGCCGAGCAGAAAGTGGAGGAGACCGGAGTGACAGAAGCAGGACTGAGTGGCTCCCGTGTCCAGCGCTATGGCGACCCACAACTGCCACCTGGGAGAGGAAGGCTGCCCACGCTCCGCCCTCCTGAGAATGACAGCACATCCGTGTCCTCGCCTACAACCCTCACCTAAGAGTTTCAATTACAGACCCATCTCTCCGCGTGTTTGGGACCGTGGGTCTGTTCAGTGTCACCAGGAAGGAGCAAACACCCTAGGATGAGGCTCTACTTCTATCTGCAGCTGCAGGAGCTGCGCACAGTCAGCCAGCAGGCAGTGTAGATGGGGGCATGGG
>NW_027548510.1:0-829 GCF_008692635.1 Crocuta crocuta
TGCTATATGGAAACCAACTTGACAATAAACTATTTAAAAAAAAAATACCAATGCAATTTTCCAAAGGGAACGAAGGAACTGGAGAGGTCTTAAGAAAGCTAGACCCTTGACTTTTGATTCTGACTAATAGAAGTTGTCTGAGAGGCCTCATAAAACATATTCTCTGTTGTACGATATGGTGTCATTATCGACACGTTGGCTCAATTGGTTTAAATAATGGCCATTTATTATTCCAGCCTCTGCTAATATGAAATGGGAAAAATATTAGAAATCTTTCAAAAGCAGGATTGAAGAATTGAGATAGAACTGAAAATAAATTAATTTGACCCCCTTTCATATTTATCGAGAGTTGTAACAAAGACTTGACTAGATTAGAGAAAGCCCATTTGTAAATTATTTTCATGAAAGAGAATAATCTCTGAGGTTATAGAATTTTTTTCTCTTCGTTAATGAGAGCCATATCTTACCTTACTTTAAACTTTTCCACTTGTGTAAGTCTTTCAATGTGACTCTTTGTTTAACACTGAATCTCACATCAGAGACTTGACAAGTTGAGAGGTGAGTTATGTGGAGCAAAAAAAATTAAGCTTGTCAGAAGCAGTCCTCCCACACAGAATTAAGACAAGATCTCAAATTTTTAAGTTCTCATGATAATAGTTCTAAGGAGATATTTTTATCCACACCACCAATACTGAGTAGATTGCGGAAAAACAGTTTTTCTCTCCTATGTTTGAGAGTTACTGTTTTTACAGAGATTCTTATTTTTTGTTGTTGTTAAATTTGTCCTAAAGATACACACACACACACACACACACACACACACACACAC
>NW_027548511.1:0-860 GCF_008692635.1 Crocuta crocuta
CTAGAGAGGTAGGAATAAAAATTTTCCTCCCCAACAGAATCAACAAGCTATTGCAACTAGTGAGAACATTCAGCGAGGGGTCCACATATAAGACCAATCTACAAAAATCAGCAGCCTATCTCTACATCAGGTATAACCAACTAAAAATGCAGTAAAAATGATGTCTTTCACAATAATGACAAAAACCATAAACTGTCTAGGAATTTACTTAACCAAGGCTATATGAGACCTCTATGAAGAAAACTTTAAAATTCAAAGGACATAGAATAGCTGTGAAAATAACTGGAAAGATTCTACTGTTTTGGATGGAATGGCTTAATAACTAACAATGTTAGTTTTCTCCTGGTTACTCTATACATTCCACGCAATCCTAATTGAAATCCATGAGGATTTTCTGAAACATAATACACTTACTCCACTATTCACACAGAGAAATAACATTTCCAAATTAGTAAGTCAATATATATAAAAAAGAAAATAAAGAGTAGGGCTTACTATACGAGGTAACAAAACCACAGTAATTAAAACAGAATGATAATGTTTCAAGAAAAAATAGGCCAATAGAGAGCCTGGCCCATGTCGATAATATAAATGAGAACACAATATGCAGTAAATGTGGCACCAATATTATTGAAGAAAGGATAAGTTGTTTAGTAGATAATATTAGAAAAACTGGCTCACTACATGGAAAAAGATGAAAACCATGTTCCTATATAGCAACACATACAAGAGTGAATTCTAGATGGATTAAACCTAAATAAAAACAAAACTATACAATTATTAGAAAAATAATGTAGAAAATCTCTGTCACCTAGGGTTAGTGGGCAAGAACTCAAACCCTTTAATGTTTATTTATTTAT
>NW_027548512.1:0-860 GCF_008692635.1 Crocuta crocuta
CCCAGAGCAGCCAAGGAGCAAGCGTCCCCCAAGGACTCAGCTCTTCAGACTCTGCTCAAGCATCCAGATGACGCTCCCTCTCGGCCACCTCTCCTACTCGAACCCTTCAGCCCCTTGGAAACTGGAGGCTGGAAAGAGTGGCCTGGCCTGGCGGGGAGCGTGGGAGGGTGGCCTGTATCACCTGCACTGTCGTGGCCCGCTGGCTGTTAAAGAATCTGTTACACGTTCTATGTGGTTGAATCGAAGAGCTGGTGACAGGTACCAGTAAGAAAACCAGCTAAACTCACCTCCAGAATCAGGGATGCGACGGAGAAGCAACTAGAGTCAAGAAAGAGCGTCAGATGTGACTTGTCATTTGCATGGGATTTTGTGAACTATAACTGTCAGTTGCAACGGGGCTGTAACTATGTTCCGGGAGTACCAGCATCCTGGGATCGGGTTGTCAGTTTCACACCGTATTTCTCCAGACCGCAAGAGCCTGTCTCTAAAACACACGAGTATGTTTCACCTTGAAGTCCCAGAAGTTACTGGTTTATTTGAAAGGTCGGTTACACAAAATCACATATATGTACTCAAAACTGTCCGTATTTTTTACATGTGCCATTTCATTTTCCAATTATATTGATTTCCATTTTTTAAAAGTTACAGGTGACATATGGTTACATCAGTGTCGGTTGCAGAGCATGGCCATTCACCCAGTCTGTGTGACGCTGTGCTCACGAGTGTAGTGAACACCCGTCACCAGACGATGCTAACAGTTATTTGATTTTCAAGTTTCAAATGAATGATAGCACAGTACTGTCCACCATGTGGGAGTTCACGGTAATTTTTTCTCCAACTGTTGTAGCAGAGTCAAGTGT
>NW_027548513.1:0-861 GCF_008692635.1 Crocuta crocuta
GTATTCTGGAGTCACTCCCTTGGTAAGGAGAAATCTGGAAGATGAAAAAGGTGGGACTTTCTTGCAGCTTACTGTGCAGAGCCACCCTGATTCCAAGTGCTGCGGGTATGAGAAGAAGGACATTGTATTTCAGAGGGGTTCTCCAGGAAAAAACCTATGGTCATATGGTAGCGCCCAGGAAGCAGCTGTACTGCCATTAGGTGGCGTAGGTTTATGTGCAGGGACGTAGGTGTGTCTACATGTGAATCCGTGTGATGTGACTTCTCAGGGCTCATATGTGTGTATGTGTGTGTGTGCGTGTGCCCACGGTCACGCGTGTGTTTGGTGTAAGGTGTGTTTCCCTGGCTGTACTTAGACTTCCCTAAGCATTACTCTTAATGGTGTCATTATCTCAATACAAATCCCCATCACCATTACATCATGAGGGATTATGCATATTAAAGTGAATGAGAAATTAGAATGTAAATGTGTTCATTGTATGCCCATCACATGTGAATGTACAAGGGAAACAGTTGTCACATCGTACAGTGTCTGTCACAGTCTGGTGACCATAGGATTTCACCTCCTGGTAGGTCTCGTGGCGCGATTGATCATGGTATGTCAGACTTGCCACTTTACTCGCACACGGCCCTCTTCATCTGAGGCTGCACAATGAGTCGTACCAACGTCACTCACGTCACAGAGTGCTGGGGCAGGGCTTCTTCCTTCTGCAGGCAGCTTTCTGTTGAGCCCCGTGCCTATCCCGATCTTGTGGGAATGGGAGAAATCAGGACCTTCTAGGACTAGGCAGGAAGACTCACTCCTTCTTTCTCCACCTTCTTGGAATGGGATCTGACATTTCTCTGCAGATACTGCTGCTGA
>NW_027548514.1:0-860 GCF_008692635.1 Crocuta crocuta
TTCCATTTCATCATTTTGGCTAGCTTTCTGTCTCTTGTAAGTTTTCAAAGCTGGTTATGTGCTCTGCACCTGCGAGTAGTCCTTTGTCAACGGAGGCTCATACTGTCCTGGGCCTGGCCAATCAGGAGGTGTTTTTTGAAGACTGTCACTTGTTCTCTATTGTTGTACTTTGGTTATTTTCTTTCTATACTCGTAGCGATGTTTTGCACTCTCCACCATGTGTGCTTTGGTTTCTTCCTGGCTGTAACCCTGGAAAGGAAAACAGACAAACAGGGAATGAAAACTTGCATGCGTACAAATAAATCAAACAAATAAGCAAATAGATAGAGAGACAGAGAGAGAGAGCGAGAGAGAGAGAGAGCGAGCCTGAAAGCATAAAACCAGAAACCGCAGCTACAAGTAAAGAGCAGGTGGAGGCAGTGCTGATGGTAGAGCAAGTACAAAGAGAGAAATGACAGGGGCAGACAGTAAGAGAAAATGAACATTGAGCAGACAGAGAGACTAAAAGGCTTAATACAGAGAGAGAAAAAAGAGAATATGGAGGGAGAGGAGGAGAAAGAAATGAAGATCATGTTACCCAGAGAAAGTCTATGGCCTGATTATTCCAGAGAGTGAGAGGAAAGTAATAAGGAGGCATCAAGAGGATGGATTAAATCTGTCTGTCTAAGCACACCAATAACCAGAGTAATCAGCCTAGAGGACAGAGAGATCAGAAGGAGATAAGGGAGACTATATCTGAATACCAAGAACTGACCTAGAGTTTTAAATTTTTTTAAATGTTTTATCTGTTTTTGAGAGACAGAGAGAGCCAGCGTGAGAAGGGAGGGTCAGAGAAAGAGGGAGACACAGAATCCGAAGAC
>NW_027548515.1:0-860 GCF_008692635.1 Crocuta crocuta
GTTCCCTGCGCAACATCTCTTACGTATTCATCCTTCACTCTGCCACCAGAGTGGTCTAACATGGAAGTCAGATGATATTTGGTGAGTGAGTGAGCAAGACAGTGGCATCTAAAAAGGATCTCCTCAAAATTCCCCGACATTTCCCCATCAATTATAGGGTAAACATTGTAACTGCTCTACCTCCGATTTGCTTCCCGGCTTCATTTCATATCATTCTGTCCTTCTCACATTTGTGTTTGACCAGATTGGACCATTTGCCATTGCCCACATAAGCCATTTTCTCTCATAGGTTATGTCTTTACACACTTTTCTTCTCACTCTTCCACCCACAGAACTCTCAGGTACCCTTCAAGCCTGGGGTCAAGAGTCACTTCCTCTTGGAAGCCCTCATGAGTACCCCACCTCCACTTGCACCCAGGTAGAGTTAGAGGCTGGCTCCCCCTCGGCTCCTTACCAGCTGGCACTGACCTCTTCCATGACTATCGCTTTGTCTTGTTATTCTGTGCTGGCATGCATGTCTCTCCCATAGGAAGTGAGCCGGCTAATGGGAGAGCAGTGGGTGTTCTATCTACTCTCTCCCTATCAGTAATGGCGCAGCCAGACAGCTCTGGCTTTCTCTATTCCAGACTCCACTAGCAGCCAAAACTAAACCTCAACCTACAAAGAAAACATCAGAGAGGGAAATTAAAAGCTCCCTCCTCCTGTTGGGTAAATGGCACCACCACCATCCAATGGGGATCGCTTCCTCTCCCCTCATGATTTACATTAAACTCTTCAAATCCTAGGGGCACCTGGTGGCTCAGCGGGTTAAGTACCGTCTGACTTGGGCTCAGGTCATGATCTCATGGTTTGTGGGTTCG
>NW_027548516.1:0-861 GCF_008692635.1 Crocuta crocuta
GTGTTGGTCTGTAGTTTCCCTTCAGTTGTCATCCAAATGGCCAATGCTGCCTCCTCTAGGAAGTCTTCCCTGATTGCCCTCCCTCCTGTCCTGAAAGGCTAGTTTGTTTTGCGAATGAGCATTTTAAATTCCTCACAGCTGTGCTCTCCTTAGGGTTCTGGTGAGGAAGGATCCTTTTTACAAAATAGATCCTCCCTTCACAGCTCTCCAGCTTTTGGAAAAACAGGTTTATGTTTATGAGTTGTAGGCGTAGATCTCTGTCTAAAACCTATCAATGCAATATATGCTGAGAAAGTGACAGTTTTAGAGCCTGTAGAAGTTTTCTCCAGGTGCAGGATTTTAATAAACTCCTTTGATTGTGTAACTTTAACTTTTACTGGGAGTAATACCTATGCTTGTTGTAGGAAACCAGAAAATATAAGGAAACGTAAAGGAAAAAAGGCCACGCATCCCCTTCCTGCTGCGTCCACAGTTTATAGGCACTGTACTCCCTCCTGGTCTGTTTTTCAGATGCTCGAATATTTAAATACCTTTAGGATCTGGACTGGATGCTCCCTGCAGTCTGGTGGTTCCAGAATGGGCATTGTTGCAGTTCCTCTTTGAGCACAACTTGGAAATTTTTCTAGATGAATCCTAACTCCTCTGCTTCACTTTACTGATTGATGGATTGATTCACGCCTTTATCAGGCATTTACCTTATGCCAAGTACTGGGAATGCTGGTAGCTGGAGTTTTACCTTTTATGTATTTATTTATTTAAAATATTTATTTTGAGACAGAGAGAGAGAGAACCCCAAGCCCGATGCAAGGTTCGAACTCATGAACCATGAGAGCATGACCTGAGCCAAAATCAAGAGTCAGA
>NW_027548517.1:0-861 GCF_008692635.1 Crocuta crocuta
AAATAAATAAATAAATAAATAAATAAAATAAAACTGCATTTAAAAAAAAAAAGAGAGAAATTCAGTTTCTAAGATGTGAGCTAAGTCAACAACTATTGGAAAAAGAGGAAATTTAAAAATCAAGTCAGGACACCAGGACTCTGATCCTAGCTCTACTCCTCTAGCTTTAAGGCTTGAAGTATAGAAAGGGGAGCAAGGAACATGATGCAAATTCCTATTCTGTATCAGCCATGCACTATGTGCTTTATATACATTAATTTATTTAATCCTCTCCACCATATAAAATAAGTGCTTTGTCTCCATTTGGAAGAATGGAAAATTGAGGCTCCACAAACTCACAGGAGAACAAATAGTAAATCGTGGAGCTTCATTCAGCAATGTCCTTTCATTACATCAAATACCTCTTCTGTTTCAAAAAGACCCCTCTGTGTCTTTCTCCCCTGTTATATCTAAAATTTTAATATTATTCTGATTCTGAATACAGTCATGACTGGTGAGTTCATTTTGTGATTTTTTTTAAATAAAACATTACATTGAATTCAAGTATACAACATATATTTTGATATATATATATTGTGAAAATAGTTGAGTTCTAATAGGGAAACCAATTGTTTCCACATTCCATGTATGAACTTTTATCAAAGGAGATCAAAAAAATGAAAGCATATTTAGTTCATCAGGTATTGCAATAAAATTCTAAGAAAAATGAATACTTTCCCCAGTATGTCTTTGATGACTCACAAAATATGAGGCACAAAGAGTCCCATGAATTTGTGATTTTCTGAATTTTTCTGAAACAGCTAATACATCGTCAATCCACAATTCAATAGGTTTTTTTAATCCACACCAAAAAAAAAAAAA
>NW_027548518.1:0-862 GCF_008692635.1 Crocuta crocuta
AACAAAAAATAAAGGAGTGTATTAAAAACATACTTAAGGCCAGAATCCTGACAGCTATAAATGCTTAAAGAAACAATTTTATAGAGACTGACGGGTCTATACGGGTAGATCCAAGAATCCTTAGTAGAGGTGATCATTTATTCAACAAACATTTATTGAGTAAGCCAGACAGTAGATGAAAACCTAATATCTGTACAGCCATGTACATAACACATCTACCTATATCATTTCATTTGATACTTGTTACAATCTTGTGAAGTGTATATAGAAATTCAAAGGGTCATTAGACCCTTTGTATGACCTAGCTCATACAGTTAAGAAGTAGAAATGCTGGACTGGAAACCCAGGGTTTGGGGCATCATATTTCCTGATCTTTCCAGAATCCTATGCTAACCTTCTCCTCCATCTGTACAAGGTTGCTGCAAGGATATTCTTCTTCTGACTTAATTTTCTTTGATTAAGAGCCATTTGTACCACAAAGAAAATGAAAAGGTTGAGAATCTCATGAAATGCTGCTAGAATCAAGTGAGAACTGAAGTACATGTTCAAGAGGAAGAGAATGAGAAGAGGAAAGAGGAGAGGGAGAATGAACTCGAATGAAGAAGTTGCACAGTGTATCAGGAGGAAGGAAGAGTGAAAGAGAAGAGGGGGCAGTGGCTAAGAGGGCAGCAAAGAGATAGGCCCACTCCAAGGAAGTTTCCGTTGTTGTCTGTATTTTTGAAGTAGTTTTGGCGTTTATTATATTAGCTTCTAAAGATATTACTCAGGAAAAAAAAGAAGTATGTTAATCACCAATATTTCTTACTGTATACCCAACATGTATTTCCCCTAAATTTTGTAACATCTTCAATCCACTTTCCTA
>NW_027548519.1:0-861 GCF_008692635.1 Crocuta crocuta
TATATGGTCAACTAATTTTCAACAAAGCAGGAAAGAATATCCAATATAAAAAAGACAATCACTTCAGTAAATAGTGTTGGAAAAACTGGATGATGACATGCAGAAGAATGAAATTGGATTATTTTCTAATGCCATTCACAAAAATCAATTCAAAATGGAAGAAAGACATAAATATGAGGCAGGAAGCCATCAAAATCCTTGAGGAGAATACAGGCAGGAACCTCGTTGACCTTTAGCAGCTTCTTACTAGACACATTGCTGAAGGCAAGGGAAACAAAAGCAAATATTAACTATTGGGACATTATTGAGAAAAAAACTTCTTTACAGAGAAGGAAGCAGTCAATAAAACTAAAAGGCAGCCTTCAGAATGGGAAAATGCATCTTGCAATTGCACTACTAGGCATTTATCCAAAGGATATAAAAATGCAGATTCAAAGGGGTACACACACCCTGATGTTTATAGCTGTGTAATCAACAATAGCCAATATATCCAATATCCATCAAATAATCAATGCATAGAGGAGATGTGATTATATAAAATGGATTATTATTCAGCCATAAAAGAATTAATTTATACCCTTTTCAGTGACATGGATGGAGAATGAGTTGCAGTGTCGTGGATGGAGAATGCTAAGTGAAATAAATCAGAGAAAGACAAATACCATATGACTTTGCTTATGTGTTGAATTTTAGAAACAACCAGATGAATATATGAGAAGGGGAAAGAAAAGAGAGAGAGTGGGAAATATTCATGAGTCTCATAAGAGACTTATAATTATGGAGAACAAACTGAGGGTTAATAGAGGGAGGTGTGTGGAGTATTTGCTAAACAAGAAATGGGTATTAAGAAGGGCATTAGTT
>NW_027548520.1:0-862 GCF_008692635.1 Crocuta crocuta
CGCTTAACTGACTGAGCCACGCAGGCGCCCCAACCTGAGCTAAGTTTTAAAGGATAAGTAAGAGTGGGTTTAGATGATGAAAAAAACGGAAAGAGCATAATCACCTGAATGAGTAGTGAGAAAGAGTATGAATGAACACCTGAATGGGAAATGACAAGCAGTTCCCTACAGCTAGACTACAAAATACCGGAGGACAGAGAATAATAAAGGATAAGAAAGACAGGCTTGGGACTCGGTAAAGGTAGATTAAGGAGGACCTACCTTTGTAACATTCAAGAATTTATACATTATCCTCTGTAAAATAAGAAGCCATTAAGAGATTTTGAATATGGAATTGCCAGAGTAAAATCTGCTTTAAGAGAATTTTCTTTGGTGAGTGGGGGTAAAAGATGGCGGGATATGAAAAAGAGACTAGTAGGAAACTCTCATGATAAAGACCACTGGAGCCTGAACCACAGTCGTTAAGATAGAAAAAAAAAAAAGGACTGAATTAAAAAACTACTGAGGAAAGACAGTATAACAGAGTAGATTATACAACGCCAGCTTCAGGGTAAGAAAAACCATTTACTGGCAATAGGGCCTTTGGCAAATTCCTTTACTTTCTAAGCCTCCGTTTCTCCATATGTAAAATCTTCCTTATTTCCCAGAGTTTGGGAAGAATGAAATGAGAAAACGTAAATTATTTAGGTCACTAATTGGCACTTGATAAATATTCATTTTATAGTAGCAATTATTATTCATAAGGTAAAGTGACCAGGCCTTAGTGACTGAACGTAAGTCATGAAGAAAGGAAATCAGGATTGACATGCACGTTTTTACTGAAGTGATAAATGGATAAGTGCAAATTTAAAAGAAGAAAGAG
>NW_027548521.1:0-862 GCF_008692635.1 Crocuta crocuta
CCCAAAAAAAAAAAAAAAAAAAAGAATTGGACATTTGACCGACTGAGCCACCCAGGCACCCCAAATAGTAAACCATTTTAATAATCCACATGACGAGTACAATTCTTCACGAACATTTGAACAGTGATTACACACTTACTTCAATACATTTTCTAAACAATTTAAGTTAAAATTATAGTCTTACCATGACTCTTTGAAACTTCGAGTATTTTCACTTTACATTCCAGACACGCCTGCCTATATGCCACAGTGTATCAGCTTTAACGGCATCCACGCAGTTCTACACCAGAGAGAGGCTAAGCCTACACCAGGGAGGACTTTGAAAATGTGCCCTCAATGCCTCAGATACCACAGCCTCCCCCCCTCCAGCTTCATACCAGCATGCAACTTAAAGATTGCATGCTGGTGCACTCAATGTCATGCACCAGCACTCAAATGTCATTTCTGTAAGGTCCCCTCCTTCCTGCTCCCAAAGAACTTGGCTTGAATCTCCTTCATCCCGCTCATCAACTGTATCCTGGGTTGTGGAATGATCTACCGGACGTGCTCCAGTCTGGATGGTGGGTAAGTCAAGCACACAAGACTGTGTATCAACACAGTCCCTCAGCTTGTAGCAACGGCATGCCACACATGAGGTGTTATGAGTTAAATTGGATCCCCCGCAATCTTACATGTTCAAGACTTGACTTCCAGCACCTCAGAATGTCGCCATCTTTGGAAATAGGGCCATTAAAGATCGCATTAGTTATGGGGAGGCCAATAGTGGAGCAATTCAAAATGATTAGTGTCCTCATAACAAGGGAAGATTTGGACACAGACATGCAGACAGGGAGAATGTCACGTGACCACGAAGACAGGGGCC
>NW_027548522.1:0-862 GCF_008692635.1 Crocuta crocuta
ATCCCAAATCTGGCTAAAAAGCTTGAAGAAATTAAAAAGGACTTGGATGCCAAGAAGAAGCCCCCTAGTTCCTGAGGGGCCTCCAGCACTGCCTTCTGGATACGCTGACTCTGCAGTTCTGGAGGGCCTCCTTGTCGCCCGAACCAAAAGCTTTTGTGTTAAATTTCAGCCTCAGCAGTTTTCCTCTCCCGCTAGATCCTGTGTTTGCCTAGAGCAACAGATGGGGCTACAAGTCCAGAACTACCCTTTTCCAACCTCCTCACCTCGTCCCTTCCTCCTCCCAGCCTCCTGGGGTGGCCTGAGACTGGAATTACGGTGCTAGATTAGTGAACGTGACCTTTCATTAGTAGTCTCTCCTTTATTCCTTGGGATTTCTACTGTTTTCTAAGGAAAAATTAAGTTTTGTAGAGCTGATCAGATGTAAATAATGCTGATTTCACAGCCTAGCAATTATAATGGGTATGTAAACATTTGGTACTAAATTATGTTGTTTCAAAGTAATTAAAGTGCAGAAGCCACTTACTCCTGAATTATCCACTTACTTTATACTGTTATCAGGCGGCGCTATAGCTGCTAATTTAATCATTAATCGATTTGCTACATTAGCTGAGAAACTATCCTGAGAACCCTGTCAGGAGCTAGGGAGTTTAAAACTATGTAAAATAATGGCCTTTATCCTCTGTGAAATTCAGTCAAGTATGCATGTTTTTCCATAATGATGTCTTTGATTTGGCACTTTCCCCTCAAAAGCATCTTATTTTAAGGGATCACAGGTGCATTTGATGTTACATGATGGATAAAAGACAAGTCTGTAAACGAAATTTTATGCCTTTTCACATTAAAAAATGTATTTACATTGTAA
>NW_027548523.1:0-861 GCF_008692635.1 Crocuta crocuta
TGGTCCAGAGTGGTTTTTCTCTTGTCCAAATACAGTCCTACAGCCTCTCTTTCTCTTCCTTTTGTCTCTCCACAGAAGAGGATCCCTCCCTTCTGTGCCTACTCTGCCCATTTTCTCTCTCTCAATGCTTAGTCATGCACCTGTGGCCCACCAAGTTGTCCCCGAGGGCCCCTGGAAATGTTTCTGTCATGCTGTAGCCTGGATTCCTAGAATTCCAAGTCTTCTGGTCTCAATTATGCTGTGTTTGAGGGAAGAGGGCACTTTGGGTCTCCTTGCTTTTCTTCCTTGTTGACCCCTCTTATTTATTTATACTATTTACATTTAATGAAATTATTGATGGATTAAGGCTTAAATTTGTCACTTTATTTTCCTTTTTTATTCTGTGCTCTGCTCCCCCATGTCTTTTTCCTCCCTTTCTGTGGGTTACTGGAACATTTTTAAGAATCCATTTTATCTATAGCATTTTTGAAGTATGTATTTATATAACCTTTTTTTTTAGTGGTTGCTCTCAGTTTTATGCTATATACACATAATTTATCAGTGTACTTACTGGTGTCAACATTTTATCAGTTCAAGTGAAGTATAGCAATTTTGCCCTTCCTTTACCCCCATTTCAAAATAATATAATTGTTTTAAATATTTCCCTACATTCTTAGA
The DNA here is from genome assembly GCF_008692635.1 of Crocuta crocuta. NCBI lineage: Eukaryota > Metazoa > Chordata > Mammalia > Carnivora > Hyaenidae > Crocuta > Crocuta crocuta. The sequence continues at coordinate 658 of NW_027548523.1, forward strand.
ACCACATCAGATAGCACTGTAATTTTTGCAACTGTCAAACATAATTCAGAATACCCCAAAAAGAGAAAAAAAAGCCTATTATGTTTACCCATATATCTTTCTTTCTTTTTATGTTTATTTATTTATATTTGAGAGAGACAGAGAGAACACAAGCAGGGGAGGGGCAGAAGGAGAGAGAGAGAGGGAGACACAGAATCCAAAGCA
>NW_027548524.1:0-862 GCF_008692635.1 Crocuta crocuta
CCCACTTGGGGAGTTTATGTTTCCTACCACCTCATTTTTAAGACTGATGGACCTTGCATTTCTTTGCCTTAGGCCATTCGCTGCTACCTGCCTGGCAGACCCAAAGTACTGGGGGAATTAACATCCTCCAAGAGCTGCCTTCAGCCTGTGACTGATAGGAGTTGGAATAGAAGTCCCCAGCTTCCTGGTCACTCGGGTGGATCACCTCTGACGTCTGTGTTCTGAACAGGTTTCCAGAGCCTCCTCAACTATTGCAAACTCCAGGTGCCCACAGTAGGAGCCTTTTATTGGACAACCTTGTTTCTCTGTCTCAGTTCCTCACTCCTCTACTGGTGTTTCCTTCACCTCCCAGATAAATTACTCAAACTCAAATCCCTGTTTCAGGTTCTGCTTCTAAGAAACACAAACTGGGAAACCAACCTGGCCTGAGAAGCAAGAAGAGAAAAATATCAGGGTTATGAAAAAAAACAAAACATCTCTGTTCTTTTTCTTTTCCAGGATATTTCTTACATCTCTTTTCACAACAAAGAGACAGATGAACATCTTTTCCTTGACATTTAGAATAAAACAAAGATTTGGTCTACACAGGTGTCTGTTTGTGTGATTTTAAACATTTTAAATCTGCTTTGTACATTCATGTTATATTTTGGGGGTTTTGTTTGTTTTAATTGGATAACTGACATACAGTATCCTATTAGTTGTGTATTTTATACATTACACAATAATTCTCATAATAAATCTAGTTACAATCTGTCATCACACAAAGTTATTACAATAGTATTGACTATATTCCCTATGCTATATATTACATATCCATGATTTACTTATTTTATTACTGGAAGTTTGTACCTCTTAATCACCT
>NW_027548525.1:0-862 GCF_008692635.1 Crocuta crocuta
AATAGCCAAAGCAATCTTGAAAAAGAAAAGCAAACCTGGAGGCATTACTATTCCAGACTCAAGTTATATTTCAAAGCTGTAGTGACCAAAACAGTAAGGTAATAGCACAAAATAAACACATAGATGAATAGCACAGAATAGAAAATCTAGAAATGAACTCACAACTATATGGTCAATTAACCCTTAACAAAGCAGGAAAGAATATTCAGTGGGAAAAGAATGTCTCTTTAACAAATGGTATTGGGAAAACTGGACAGCAGCATGCAAAAGAATGAAACTGGACTGCTTACCCCATACACAAAATTAAATTCAAAGTGGACTAAAGACCTAAATATGAGACCTGAAACCGTAAAAATCCTAGATTAGAACACAGGCAGTAACCTCTCTAACATCAGCCGTAGCTACTTCTTACTAGATATGTCTCCTGAGGCAAGGAAACAAAATCAAACATAAACTATTGTGACTTCATCAAAATAAAAAGCTTCTGCACCATGAAGGAAACAATAAAAAAAATAAAAAATAAAAGGCAACCTATGGAATGGAAGAAGATACTTGCAAATGGCATAGCTAATAAAGGATTAGTATCCAAAATTTATAAACAATTTATAAAATAACATCCCAAGAATGAATAATTCAATTAAAAAATAGATAACTGGGGTGCCTGGGTTGGTTAAGTATCTGACTCTTGATTTTGGTTCAGGCCGTGTTCTCACAGTGTGTGAGTTCAAGCCCCATGTGGGGTTTTGTGTTAGGGGCACGGAACCTGACTGGAATTCTCTCTCATTCTCTGTTTACCCCTACCCCACTTGCTCTGTCCCCACTTGCTCTCTCTCTCTCTCTCTCTCAAAATAAATAAACTTTA
>NW_027548526.1:0-863 GCF_008692635.1 Crocuta crocuta
CAACAACCAAAAAAAAAAAAACCAGAAGGGAAAGAAAAGGTACAAAGATGTCTCCTCATATGCCTCATAGGCAACCCTCAAATCAGCCATACCAGTATGTATCACTGGCTGCATTTTACTGACAGAGAAACCAGGGACTTAAGACAGGAGCACCCTCAGGTACACATGGCAGAGAGCGACAACCCTGTGCTCAGTCTGACAGGGGACAGGTGTGGTCTGCAGCCCACAAGGAGGAGAAGGCGGGGCTGCAGAAATGCAGGAACAAAGTCCAAATGCCCTGACATTTTACATTTTTCTTGACGACAGCTGCTGGAAAAGAATGGGGAAAATCTCCAAGAGGACTCTAAACTGAAGGAACTGTCCTCAAAAGAGGTAAAGAAGAATATTACAACAGATCTTCCTTAGACACATCCATTATCTTTTATTCTCAAAACCCTTGGGGAGAACAAATCAATTTCCCCTGACGTCTAGATCTTCAAGATGGATATGGAAGTTTACAAAAGCAATTCCAAGCTTCATTACTAACGGTTTGAAAGAAAAAGGAAAGTGCCTTCTGGAAGTTCACGTAAGGTGCCTGAGCTCTGCACAAGTGCTGGTGAAGACATGGCTCTAGGACGCCATGAGGTGGAACTCTCCATCTGCACTCCAGCCCTGCTCCCTGACAATCCTGACAGACTCATATGCACCACCCACTGGGCTGGGAGCCGCCTAGGGACAGGCACCGTGTCTCCCTCACCTTGTGACCTAGGACCAGCCTGGGGGGAATGAGGAGCGAGTGCCACCCACCAATGAAACATCAAGGACACCACCCAAAAAAGATGGAAAACATAATCCCGGGAAGTAAATGCCATTCCAGAACCATC
>NW_027548527.1:0-860 GCF_008692635.1 Crocuta crocuta
GTGGGTTCAAGCCCCGTGTCAGGCTCTGTGCTGACAGCTCAGACCTTGGAGCCTGGTTAGGATTCTGTGTCTGTCTCTCTCTGCCTTTCTCCCCACTAATGCTCTGTCTCTCTCAAAAATAAACATTAAAAAATTAAAAGAAAACAAAAACAAAATTCAGAGAAAATATGCAGGCTGCCTTTCACTGTGTGCTTTCTTACAGAAAGGACAAATTTGTGATTCATACAAGTGATCTACCTACTTATTGCCTTTCGAATTTACCCAAACAGAAAATTGAAAACACAAGGGATTACTAAGGAAGAATGCAGAATGAGAGTCTGTGGTAAATGGCTATCCAGGGGTATGCTGTTAAATGATAACTTTACTAGTAAGGTTAAGATCATCATCTGGCAAGTTTAAGATGAAAATCTAACTTACCTGTGTGCCAAAATCTGGCTGCACACAAAGGATGGCAATGCATTCCATCCACTGAGCACAGAATCCCAGAACGATTAAGCACTACTGAATCCCTTCCAGGTTACCTCTAACAAATCTCTCCTGGAATAACTGGGACCTTACAGTATAATGAAGCCACTTTCTCTTCCTCCACACAATCCTGAGAGCAGACAGCCCTCTTTCCCCTGTTGTAGCGCTCACTCAATCCTCAGGGCCACAGGCAGAAAGACTAAATAAACAGAATGACTGTCCTACAGGCAAGCCCTTCAAACTGAAATATTCCTTATGTCTCCTGCCCTCCATCCCACTACTGCCCCATTCATTCTTCTCCAGAATAAATATTTCTTATTCATCAACTCATATATCTCTTGAGGTCTAGCTAATGCACAGACACTTTTCTAGGCATAATGGATAGAGCAGTAATC
>NW_027548528.1:0-863 GCF_008692635.1 Crocuta crocuta
TGGCCCTTGGACACCGGGCAGTGGAAGTCTGCGCAGGCGCCGTCGTTGCAGAAGCCAGGTATGAGACACCCGCCTCGCTGCCCCAGCCCTCTCCAAGCCACACCCCACTTGTATGTCCTGGAGAAGACGGCTCCCCAAAGAGAGGCCCTTGGACACCTAGGTCTCCATCAGGGTTGGGATCCGGCTCCAGTTGGAAAGTCCGACCCTCCGGGACATGGCCTCGTACCATCTTCACGGGGTCCTTGCCATCCCGCAGCCGCGGCTGGGGTCTGCTTCCATCACCCCATCCCGCGCCTTCCGTGGCAGTGCCAGTGCCCGTTGTGGCGCTTTGCGGAAATCCAGACGAGGGGCTCCGGGGCCGAGCCTCCAGAGCAGCAGGGTCACCGGTAGCGGTGAGGCCGGCAGAGGTGCGGGCTGGGCGGGATTGCGCCCCTTGGCCCTCACAGGTGATGAGGACGGGATTGCGCTGATCTCCAGCAGCTGGCGCGGCCCCTCCCTGGGGGACGGGGCTGTCAGGGGGGCGCAGGCCGCCTATATTATACAAAAGAGTTTGAAGTGAATCGGGACGCTATTCCGTTAAATACGCCCACCAGTGTCCAGTTCGCCCCTCACAGGACAGCGTTTCTGGGGCCCGGTGCAGTTGACTGGCCACCTGACGAGAATATGCTTGTGATGGAGCCCGTGACCTACAACAAAATGCAGAGCCTCACACAGGCAGCGGGGTATGCTGACACTGCGTGTGTTAACATACAGAGGCAAGGAATAACCTTTGAGTTACCAGAGGTGGGAAAGGTACAAGGGAAGGGTAGAGAGAATATCTGCTAATGGCAGAATATACCAACTTCCAAATTAAAAAAAAAGGG
>NW_027548529.1:0-863 GCF_008692635.1 Crocuta crocuta
CTCTCTCTCTCTCTCTCTCAAAATGAATAAACTTAAAAAAAATGAATAATTATTTTGAAATTTTTCTAGGCTAATATTAGCATAGCCAAACTCCTCGCCCGGGGCTTTCTTAATTTTTTATTCATTCGTTATCTGTATTTTTAAAAACTTCAAGCAATGCGGCCTCCATGCAGAGGAAAACAGATGTAGAAGTCCAACCTGTAGGGTAGGTGAAGGGAGGCGCCCTGGAGATGAGGACCCTGGGCCTTCCGGCCATCACCTGTCTGTTAGTCCCAATTTGTCCATTCACTCAGGGACATTCGTCCCATGCTTTGTGTGGGAGGCTCTGACCCGGGCACCAGGATGCCACTGAGCTACCGGCCACAGGTGGGCAAAGTTTCTCTGACAGGCCAGACAGTAATGGTTAAAACTTATTTACAAAACCAGGTGAGGGCGCCCACTTGACCCATGGGCATAGCTGGCTGACCCTCCCCTCTACCCAGGGGATGCCGCCTTCCCAGGGTCTCAGCTTGGGGGACAGAAGTGAGGGAGAGGCTTAATAGCAGTTTGGTCATTTATGTGAAGAAGAAGAAGGCGCAGGTGACAGGGGAGGACGGTGCTGTGGGGCCTGGGTGGCCCCACTCCCAGCGGCACTGCCAGGCCTGGCTCCATCCGTGTGTTGTCTGAGGCTGCTGCCCCCACCCCGTCCACCCAGTTTGGACAAAGCCTGTAGGAGGACACCACACCCATCTTGGCGGAAATCTTGTTGTGTCTCTGGTGGGCTGTGAACAGTGGTGTTCCCTTGGCTCCCCTGATGGTGGCCAGAAAGCGGAGAAGGACCGGGGGGTGGGGAGGGGGCACGTGGGCACCCCCAAGCACCCCGA
>NW_027548530.1:0-862 GCF_008692635.1 Crocuta crocuta
ATCAGTATCTCCAAAATGAAGAATCACCTCCTGCAGGAAACTTCTACATTAGCCAAACTGAGTGGCCTCCCCAAACCCTGGGCAGATTTGTTCAGGGGTCATTAGCAAGAGATCTCTGCTCTCCGATTCCAAGTTCTGGAGGCCAAGCAAAGCCCTGGGAAGGAGGCTGCACATGACATAGCTCCTCCTCTGGAAAACAAAGCCATCTCTACTCTCCGCTCCAGCCCACATCTCCACCCACCTGCTGTCCCTCATTGGAATGTCCCCAACAGAGCTTACCACATTCCCACCCCTCCCACAGCCCACCAGACTTTGTGTTTTGCTTGTGGTGGGAAGGAGGACTTACACTTCGCGTTTTCTCCGTTTTGGTTAATAGATTTCATTATCTACCCAGCAATCAAAGGCAGAAAACAGTAACCCAAGACAGAATAATGTAGTGGTGACATGCTCAGCTTCTAGTTTAATTCTGCCTCCAACCCTTAATAGCAGTGTGCCTTTGGGCAAATTGCTTTACTTCTCTGTGCCTCAATGATCTCATCTGTCAAACTGGACTGATAATGGGATGGACCTCACAGGCTGTCGTGATGATTCAGTGAGCTAATCCACGTAAAGCTCTTGGAACATGTCTAGCACCTGATAAACACCATACGTCACAGTCCCTGATGCATCCCTCCCCTGCTCGTCCCGTAACCAGCTGGCCTCTCTCCTTGTTGGTTTTATGTGCTAAGTATCTGTTGAGCCCATCAGCTCCTCTCATCCACCTAACTGCCAATTTGCTCAAGGCCTCCACAGCCCCTTCTCGGGTCTCCTGGGTTCCTAGCTGCTTCTCCCCCTCCTCCCCAGTTCACCCTTGCCCCCCCCC
>NW_027548531.1:0-863 GCF_008692635.1 Crocuta crocuta
ACTGACAGTGTGGAGCTTACTTGGGATTCTCTCTCCCATCTCTTTCTGCCCCTCTCCCACTCTCTCAAACGAAACGAAACGAAACGAAATGAAACCATACAGCAGTGTTAACCATAGTCCTCATGTACATTATATCTCTAGTATTTATAACTGGAAGTTTGTATTTTTGTCCCCCTTTATTCAATTTCCCTTTTCCCTATTTCTCTCCTCTGGTAACCACAAAATTGACCTCCTTTTCTAGGAGTTAGTGTGATCACAAAGTATTTGTCTTTCTCATTTGACTTCACTTAGCATAATGCTCTCAAGTTCCAGCCATGTTGTCGCAAATGGCAGGATTTCTCTCTTTTGGATTTCCTTTCTTATGGCTGAATATTCCACTGTATTCTTTATCCAATTCATCCATCTAATCTGTAGACACTTAGCTTGTCCCCTTACCCTAGCTACATAAATAATCTTTGTACGAACACAGAAGTGCAGATACCTCTTCAACACAGTGTTTTTGTTTCTTTTGGATATATTTCCAGAAATAGAATTGCTGGATTATATAGTTTTTGTTTTTTAAAGGAAACTGCATACCATATTGCATAGTGGCTGCTCCAATTATGATATCACCAACAGTGCACAACTGTTGCCCTTTCTCCACATCCTTGCCAGCATTTATCTGTCTTTTTGATGATAGCCATTCTAACAAGAGTGAAGTATTATCTCATTGTGGTTTTGATTTACATTTCCTTAATTACTAGTATGTTGAGCATCTTTTCAGGTACCTGTTGGGGCATTCATGTATCTTCTGCTCAAGGGATTCAAAGCCTAACACAATTCAGCTTGGTTGTAGCTCTGCTCACTTCAATTAAGAAAAAAAA
>NW_027548532.1:0-863 GCF_008692635.1 Crocuta crocuta
ACGTCCCACAGGCACCTAGCCCCGTCTGAGCAAAGGGGAAGCCAGGGGACCAGGAGCCTACTCTTCGTGGGTTCTAGGTCTAAACCCTGCATTGGTTTTGGGGTCACATCATGGTTTCATGAGCACTGACCTGATGGAGGCAGGGTATTGAGAAGGGTGGAGCTGGGCCTTGGGGTACAAATCCAGCTCTGCCACCCACAGGCTCTGTGACATGAGGCAAGTTGCCTGGCCTCTCTGTACCTTAGTTCTCCCTTGGTAAAACAGGCATATTAGTATACATGCACGTACAGTTACTGGCAGGATTGAACGTGAAATTATGGAGAGTTCTTAGACTGGCAGCTGGCACAGGAGGAAGTCTGTAACAATTAGCCTTCACAACTCTTAAATTCCAAGGAAGACACCTGGAACACGCAGGCTTCTCCCCGCTGTCACAGGCGTGGCACATGGAGGGACTCCACTACCCGGTAAAAGCGGGCGGCGTTGGCCAACAACATGGGGGTGCCACCATGCCCTCCAGCATTCCCGGCACATGAGGGAGCCGCCCAGGAGCCTCAGAGGATGGGGTGTAGAGCAGGCAGACCCGCAGATGGGAGCCCCGTGGGGAGGGACGACGGATGGGGGCCAGGAGAGCTCGCTGGCGTGCCTCTCTCCAGCCTCTTTGACCTAAGTTTGGAAGCACTGGGCGGCACTCTCTACAAGAAAGCTTCCTGTCCTTGTGACGAGGCCCAGGAAGGAAATGCAGGCGCCCCATCCAGAGTCCGCATGGGGGGCTCAGGAGCCCCAGGTCTCCTTGTCGGGGATCCTCCTGGGCAGAGGCCCAGAGAGTGCTCTCTGACCCCTAGTCCCTGAGCGCGGTGTTGAGG
>NW_027548533.1:0-863 GCF_008692635.1 Crocuta crocuta
GTGCTGACAGCTCAGAGCCTAGAGTCTGCTTTAGATTCTGTGTCTTCCTGGCTCTCTGCACCTCCCCTGCTCATGCTCTATCTCTTTCTCTCTCTCAAAAATAAACATTTAAAAACATCAGCTTATTCTACTTTAGTGATTATCAACTATTCCACTGAGTGAGTGAGTACACCATGCTGTGCAAATCCCTTTTGCCATTTCACTTGATTTCATGAACACTACCCTTGTTTCTCCTTATCTAGAAAAAATACAAAAGTAGAAATAATAATTTTTAAATTGAAATATTTCTAACAAATTGTATGAATTTAATTTTTCAATTTCACTAATACTTTGCAACACTTTTTGGAATAACTGAAGGCACCCTGACCTACCACAAAATTCAGAAAGTTACTGTGTCGCAGATGACTGGCAGAAAGCGCTTCTCAAAGCCAAGCTGGCTCCTGAAGGTGGGAAAGGGAACCCAAGCAATCGACTGGGATACTCCAAAGAATTACCAACATTGGCTTTCCACACACTGCTGTTGACTCACTAGCCTGTAAGCTCTCTGCTACCACCAAGGACTAAATCTTGTTCACTGTATTCTTCTCAGTACTGATGATATAAAAGATGCGACAAACGAACAGGCCAAAAAAGAAAAATTCCTACAATTCAACAATTTAAAAAATCCCCAAAAGCTTTGTTGACAAAATGAACAAAAATGACCATGTGTTGTCAACGGGCTGAGACCATCCAAGATCTGACCACAAGTGGCCAAAATATTATAGTACCTATAACTAGAAAGCAGAGGGGATACCTGGGGGGCTCTATCGGTGAAGCGTCCGACTCCTGATTTCGGCTCCAGTCATGAGCTCATGGTCTGGAGA
>NW_027548534.1:0-863 GCF_008692635.1 Crocuta crocuta
GGCTCCAGGCTCTGAGCTATCAGCACAGAACCTGATGCAGGGTTTAAACTCACAAACCACAAGGTCATGACCTGAGCCGAAGACAGAAGCTTAACCAATTGAGCCATCCAGGCGCCCCTGTTTGTTTTTCAAACCATGTAAATACACACATGCAAAGAGAGATTAAAAGGATACATGATACAGTTATAGAAGGTATCTCTGATAGAGGATCACAGAGGTTTTTTGTTTATTCTATGTATTTTCTACAATGGATATTCATAAAAACTATTGGAAATAAAGCCATCTTATCAACCTCCACATCTAAGCAATGCTACATGTAAGTCATGCCAGAGGTACTGCTATCCAATCTCCAAAGTGTCCAAGGAAAAAGATTTTAGAACTTTTCACTATAGGGTCTTCAGTAGCCATAAAGACCTGCCAGTGTACAAAGCATAAAGCAAGCAAACAAAAACATGAACTCAAATACCTGGTTTTGTGTGGCTTGCTCCATCCAGCTTCTCAGCTGCCAAAGTCACAGGCACCACATCTGCCTTTAGCTCTTCCCTTCCGTCAGTGCCCAGGCCTTTCACTATGATGTTCACATTTATCTTCTGACCAGCCCTGGGTTTCACTGCTGGATTAGCATGCTTCCAGAAACGCTGTTTCAAGGCTTCCAGTTCTAGATCCAAATGCCAACCAGTATGTCAGTGTGCCATGCTTAAACTCTTTTCTTTAAGATTCTAGTTAAGACTAGGACTACTCTACAGCCCAGCAATTAATTGCACTACTAGGTATTTATCCAAAGAATACAAAACTGCTGATTTGAAAGGGCACACCCCCCCCAATGTTTATAGCAGTGCTATCAATGATAACCAAATTATGGA
>NW_027548535.1:0-864 GCF_008692635.1 Crocuta crocuta
ACTTGGAGACAAATTATTTAGCAAACGGTCCCTGTTATGTCTCCAGCCTTTGAAATATACCAGTAGCATTTTATAAACATATGCATGTATCAGTCTATATAAACTCATAGGTAACTGGGGATACAGTGTCAACAAACTATCGATTTATATAATCCTTCAAAAACTATCTCTTGAGGGCTTATTTTATGACAAGCCCACACTTAAGCCCTACAGATATTGTTGCTGCCCTTACGACCTTAGCGTTTATGGAGGAAGCCAAACAAACTATAAATAAAATTGTGTAAGCATTCAGACATGGAAATGTCCAGGGGATCACGGAGGGTAGGAGTAGCACCGGAACTAGATTGGAGATGGGAAGTCAGGGAAGGCTTCCCATGACATGAGTCCTTAGCTGAGGTCTAGACTTCAGACAGGACTTAGCCAAATGCTGGAGGAGATCGGAAGAGGGTATTCTAGGCCAAGGGAACAGCATGTGCAGTAATTAGGTGATGAGAGAGCAGGTGGCACCTTCAGGGAACCAGAGCCGGGTCAGCAAACCGTCGCTGTAAAGGGCCCGATCATGAGCGTTTTAGGCTTTGGGGGCCCTAGAGTCTCTGCTGTAACTACTCAACTCTGCCATTCTAGCACCAATGAACTAGTATGGTTCCGTAGAAATCTTACTAACAGTTAGCCAAACTCCAAACTTGGGTATCTCAGTAAGGACAGAGCATAGAATGCGGAAAGAAAAAGGAAAACAGCAGATCAGGCTGGAAGACTGGGTACGGTAAGACCAGATCATCAACAGCCTTGAATGTCACACCAAGGATTTTGGATGCTACCCTCAAGGTTCTGAGAAGTGAGTGGTCAGCATTGTTTGAGAATCAC
>NW_027548536.1:0-864 GCF_008692635.1 Crocuta crocuta
ATCCCTCCCCCAGCCCCTCATTAGCAACTACAGCTAGGAGCTTCTCCACACAATGCTTCTTTACAGCACAAGGATTTAGCACAGATAGGCCAGAGGTGCACCCCCAAACACCTGGGCACAGCTGGCTTGGAGGGGGCTGCACCCCACTCAGCATCACTTCTGACCACACCCAGTGCGACCTGATTCCCGGGCCCAAGAACCGCCGGGGTCGGAAGGGAGCGAAATTCACATTTGTTGCTAATTCCCCATTAGCAAGCCCCGGGCGAGACAGTTTACAGATACTTCTTTATTTAAGTCCACATACAGAGCCCTTCCCACATTCCTGTAGCTCCAGCCCAACCACCCCATTTCTGCTTGGGTGCCCTGAGCTCTCCTCAGCATGCCCCGCCTCCCATGGGGGGGAGGCATTGAAGGCCGAGAAAGGAAATGCATGTGCTACAGGTGTGAAATTTGCACATGCAGACACTTCTGCTCTCTCTGGAGCTCCCGCCTTCCTGAGCGGCTTTACAATGGGGGTTCCTCGTGGCCCAGAGCAGCGGATGAGTGGATGGGTGCCCCCTGGGACCTCAGGCCTGCCAGCCCGGTCCCCTGGAATGCAATGCCTCCCCTTTCTGGGCTCCACGCTCAGAAGGGACCATCTGGACACAGTTCTACCGCTGTTTCCTTTCTAGCAACAGAAGAGAATGTCTCTAGCATATCTGGGTCAGGGAATCTTCTCTTTGACCACCATACGCAGGGGCTAGTCTGTTGGAAACCAGCACAATGAGCTGGAAAGGCTGGAGGTCAGAGGTGGAGCCGACATTTCTACCTGAGCCTGGCTGGGCCACATAGATGGGTCACTTGACACCTCCAGCCGCTGCCCCT
>NW_027548537.1:0-864 GCF_008692635.1 Crocuta crocuta
CACTTGGAACGTCTTGCCTCAGTGAACTCTCCGGATCGGCCGGCGGTCAGCTGCAGTCACAGGCGAGGACAGGGAGGCGTGACAAGATGCAGCGTGCTTGAAGCTACACAGCCCGTCAGTGGCAAAGCAGGGACCCAGCATCAGGGGCCTGGCCACGCTTTACGCACCTGTGTGTCTGCCCGAAGCCGTTCCAGGTGTCCCTCTCCCCCCACCCCCCTGCTTCACTCTCCTTGACTGTGGAAGCAGGGAAGCCGTGGCCCTGCTGTGGGCTTGCGAGGGCCACGTGAGACGATTTTGTGGGCTCCTGTGGCCTACGCTGACTGGGGTGAGGGCGCAGCGACTACCCGTGTCACCGTTGTCACTCCGTGCCGCCACCTCGTCCTGCCCGCCGCCTTGTCCGGGTCCCTGGGAGCCCAGCCGTCTCTGCTCGCAGCTCCCGCAGATGACACTGTGCTGGGCCAAGGACCGGCCTGAGCCCGTGGCTGCGGTGACAGAGGTGCTGGGGGGCGGCTGTCCCCTCCCTGTCTCCCGAGTGCAGGTGTCCAGGGGCCGGCGGAACCTGTCTGGAGGGGCGGGATGGACTCCTGTGCAGGAAGGGCCCTGGGGGGGCACTGGACCCCCTGGGGCAGGGGACCGAGGCACAGAGGGGCCGGTGGGCGACAGGGAGGGTGCGGGAGCCGGGCACCAAGCCCACTCTGGAACGGCCTGGGGCAAGGGACCGAGACCGTTCAGCTGTGGTTTTCGTCACATCCAGACGCCCCTCCTGCCAGTGCACACGTGCCCCGGGAGCCATCAGAATGGAAACAAGGACGAGAGAAGCGTGCCAGGAGCCGGGCCTGTGGGCGGCCCGGGGAGGGCCCCGCG
>NW_027548538.1:0-864 GCF_008692635.1 Crocuta crocuta
AAACAGAAGTCTTACCTGAGTGGTAATGTCTAAGCCAAGGCCGTTGGTGTCCACCACGATGAGAGTGAGCAGAGTCTGCAAGCCCAGCGCGATGAAGGTGTTCACACCAAACACTAAGGCGTAGCGCTCCATGCTGAGGGTAGCAGCAATCTGAAAACTGAAGAAAACAAGCACACATAAGCATGAACCGACAGGAATCCCTCCCCAGGTTGTTATGGCTTTTACTTCCGTTGTGAAGAGCAGCCCCTTCTTTCTCCTGTCAGTTAATTCCCCTCCCAACCGAGTGAAAAGCATTTTGTGGCGAAACGCTGTAAATCTCACGCAAGCACCTGAACAGAGTGGACTATGGGACCAGGAAAATACATAAGCCTTGTGTCAACGCTTCCTCGGGAGAAGAACACACAGTTTGCATTTGTTTGCGAAGAAACCAAAAAAGTTTATCCCGTCACAACTTTTCCCAATGCTTCTCTGAATCAAAACACGTACGTTGCTATAGTGATGAGCAACATGTAGATGACTCTGAAGACGACATAGGACGTGTAGCACACCCAGATGCTCTGCACGGTGTCCATGACGTACACTGCAGCAGCAATCAGCAGAGAGAACAGAGACAGCGTCATCTCCCCCCAGGTCGACCAGGATATCTTTACGTAGCCAACTGCAAACACGGCAACAGCGCCTGCAAACACAAGAGAGGAAAGTTATCCTGTTACTTTGCTCCACAAAGGCTACTTCAATAAACTAAACATCAAGCTTGGGTTATTACATTTCCAAATCCTGTAACTTACAAACAGGGGAGCTCAAGATGAGGGAGGGCCTTGAAAGGCAGGCAGAGCATTTTGGACTTGATGGAATAAGCAATAC
>NW_027548539.1:0-864 GCF_008692635.1 Crocuta crocuta
TTAAAAAAAAAAAGCCTCCTACAAGACAACGACAACAAAAGCAAGAGGATGGTGTTACGAGGATAGTGGAGTCAGAGATCCCAGCTTGCAACTTCTATCACAAATTTAAAAATAGAGAGAGCTATCCAAAATGAAAATAGCTCTTAAAGAGTGAGGAGTCAATCGAAAATGTATAAACAACACAGTAGAGAACAACAACAACAACAAGAAAGAAACAAACACCCTGAGCATAAATTCACAAAAAGTGTAAAAATATTATTATCCCATTTCCCAGGCCAGCACTGCTCAACACTGAGGGAACTCTGAAGGCTGAAAGAGTTCCCCTTGCCAGGAAAAGCAGCCTGGGGTAAATGAACAGCACTACCAACCTTTCAAAGCACTGCACAGAGGATGCACTTCATATTCTTCTCACTACAGCAAAGCTGAGATATCTAATGAAGACTAAGAACAAAGAAGATTGGCATGAGTTACCAGTATCAACCATATAGCAGGAATGATTATTGTTCCCAGTGACCAACTGCTAAAGACCTCAGCAGCCTTCACTACTAAGAATGTCAATGGCCCTTGTGGATCCTGCAAAATCTGGCCTCTACCAGCTTTCATCACTATGGATTTTGTTGAAGATCTTAGTAACATGCTCCACAACAGCTTTTGCCAAACTCCAACAGCTAACCAAAAAGTTAAAGGAAATTAGAAAGTATATAGAAGCCAATAAAAGGGATAACACCACAGCCAAAACCTCTGGGGCATGCCAAAGGCGGTCATAAGAGGGAGGTATACAGCAATCTAGGATTTCCTAAAGAAGGAAGAAAAAAGTCTCAGATACACAACCTAGCTTTACACCTTAAAGAGCTGGAAAAAGAA
>NW_027548540.1:0-864 GCF_008692635.1 Crocuta crocuta
GACAGTGCTCATTGTTAAAATTTAGCATATGTGATAAGGGTAAGGAAAGTCAGAGGCCAGGAGGATAAAGATCAGGATAAATTGCATTTTAAGGAATCTTCTTACAGGGGTAGTAATCACATCATGTGGGTCCCACTTCCGTGAGCTCACCCAAACTTAATCATCTTTCATACACAAACACCCTATCTCCAAATACTTTCACATTGCAGGTTAGGGCTTCAACATATGATAATTGGGGAACACAAATCTCAGTCCATAACATTCTTTAGGCTTTGATTTTCTCATCTGTAGAAAGAGGAAGCTAATGTAGGGGTCAAGGGCAGACTGCCCCAAGATGGGCCATTTTGGCATGAACATTATTTTGAGTTGAAAGCTATCAATACCCAGCAGATTTAGGAAAAGCTCTTTTTCTCCCCTTCAACTGCCTGCTTGTATCAGGAAGAAAAATATTAACAGAGATTCCTCTTAACTTGTCTAAGGAATCGGGCAAACTTTGTTTTTCAAACATCTCCTTTCACCTTCCTGCTAATGGTCTCTCTCCCTTTTGTATCCTCTGACCTCTCCCCCATCCTTAGCTCATATAAGCATCATGTTGCCTGACTGTCTTTGGAATTTCCATGTCTGTGTGGACTCCCTGTATATGTGCTATTACATTTGATTTCCTTCTGTTATTCCATCTCATGCCAATTTGATTCTTCTTCCAACTTGAAGGATATTGAAAGGCAGAGAAAATTATTCCTCCCTGACACCAATAGCTATCTTACAAGGTTATTGTAGGGATTAATGAGAGATTAATATAAGTAGATGTAGAGCATTCTGCCAAGAAATAAGTGGTTGATAAATGATAGTTATTATTGTTGCAAT
>NW_027548541.1:0-864 GCF_008692635.1 Crocuta crocuta
GGTGCCCCTAGCACCCCTCTTGATGTAGCCACAAAACAGACCATTCCAGGGGGGAAATAACTGGTAAATGATTCAGGAGACCAGGGACGGAAGAAAATGAGCTGTTTTGGACGAGACATCGGACTTACATAGGACCATCTCATCTACTTCCCACAGTGCCTTTGAGAAACTCTCTCAGAGGACGAAATGCACCCTGGGACACTGTGTGCCTAACCCAAGTGAACTCCCTCAGGAAAGGGCAGTCCTAGAATTTATACCCGGGTGTGTCTGGACCCCATAGGCAAGGAACACGAAATACTCCTAAATTCCAAACAGGCGCTGCTGGGTACGGGTCACTGTCCCGTCCGGTCACGTGTTTGGCCTCAGTCTCTAGAAGCCAGGTGGCCTCCGCAGACTGGGGGCACCGTCCACTGGGTGAGCTGTTTCTCCGCACCTCTAACCCTTGCGCCTAAGCGGGGTCGGTTGCTCAAGCCTTCACCAGCCAAGAGATGCGGCTGGGGCAGGGCTGGGCTGTGAATTTACGCCGTGCAGCGTCAGATACGTACTAGCAGCTCATTACTCGTTGCCGTTAAAGCGGCGTGCGCTCCGGTGTCCACGCTGATCCTCCGCCGTCCGCGGCTCCGTTTCCTCGCCTGGAGGATTACAGGTGGGAGGACGCGTGACTGACTTCTTAGGGACAAGCGGCCGAGCAGAGGTAAGATTTTGTTTCGGCTCTTCATCGTCGCGTCGGAAACGGTCTCTGGTGCTTCGTAAACGTCGAATAACCACCAAGGGCTTCCCGCCGAGGCTTTGGGCGAGAGACGCGCGGCGACGTCGCGAGGCCGCGTCCCCCTCGCGCAGCAGGTCAGTTTCGGGCGTCCGGAC
>NW_027548542.1:0-863 GCF_008692635.1 Crocuta crocuta
TCGGTTTTCCCATCTCTAAAATGGGGAGTATCACACCTATCTGTGAGAAATATCACTAGGGCGCC
Source organism: Crocuta crocuta (assembly GCF_008692635.1). Taxonomy (NCBI): domain Eukaryota; kingdom Metazoa; phylum Chordata; class Mammalia; order Carnivora; family Hyaenidae; genus Crocuta; species Crocuta crocuta. The sequence goes on from NW_027548542.1 coordinate 66, forward strand.
TAGCATCTGATTCTTCTTTTCTTCTGGAACTTATGGGTCCTGTGCTTCTTTCTTTCTTTCATAGTAAGATGTGCCATATGACTGGTCTGGTTAATGGGCACATGTCGCTCCTGTGCTGAGACAGAGACACCCCCCACCCACAACCTTCTAAGAGTCTTTCTTTCACGTAAAGAACTGAAACTCTTAATAATGGGGCAAGACACAAGATGGAAGAAGCCAGTATCTCAGATTTACAACATGGATTTTTGCCTAATCTCTGGTGGAGTACATGTGAATGATAGATAAATTTCCTTTCTACGAGAGCTTGAAATTGTTTGTCACACAGTACAAGCCTAGCCTGGCTCGGCTAATAGAGGGTAAGAGAATTATGTCGGATGCTGGAAGGTAAGAATGGTGAGGAAACCAACGTGAACTGACTACCCATGTCAGACAGTGGCAGAATGCACAGTACACCAATGTATACCAGTAAAACAGACTCCGTGCCTAAGGATCTTGTCGCTGCAGGGGAAGAGATGGGAAGGCACACCTTAGTTGTAGGGGGTAAATGGCTGCATTTGGCAAGATACTACAAGAAAGAGATGAGCGTAGAAAAGAATAGGCAAGTTTGCAAGCAATCATAATAGAGAGATCCTAAAAATGTAGGGATTTTTCAGTATTGAAAAGTCATTTATATTTAGACATCAAACAGTAAGAGATGAACTTTTTTTTAAATATGAGGGACAAAGACAGATTAAAAAGAAAAAAATTGGGGCACCTGGGTGGCTCAGTCAGTTGAGCGTCTGACATTGGCTCAGGTCA
>NW_027548543.1:0-865 GCF_008692635.1 Crocuta crocuta
TACACCTTAACAGGAATTCAATGACACTTGCTGGGAGAATGACTTCCATCAATGACACCCAGTTCCATCCCCCCTTCTTTCACCTGCTAGGAATCCCAGGTCTGGCAACGGTACATATCTGGATCGCTTTCCCATTCTGTATTGTGTACCTGATTGCCCTTGTGGGGAACATCACCATTCTCTTTGTGATCAAGACTGAACGCAGTCTCCACCAACCCATGTTCTACTTCCTGGCCATGTTGTCTATGATCGATCTGGGTCTGTGTACGTCCACCATCCCCAAAATGCTGGGCATCTTCTGGTTCAACCAACAAGAGATCAGCTTTGGGGGCTGCCTTGCCCAGATGTTCTTTATCCATATGTTCACAGGCATGGAGACTGTTCTCCTGGTGGCCATGGCTTATGACCGCTTTGTTGCCATCTGCAACCCTCTCCAGTACACCATGATCCTCACCAAGAAAACCATCAGCATCCTAGCTTCTGTTGTTGTTGGAAGAAATTTAATCCTTGTGACTCCATTTGTGTTTCTCATCTTGAGGTTGCCCTTCTGTGGGCATCACATCATCCCTCATACGTACTGTGAGCACATGGGTCTTGCCCGGTTAGCCTGTGCACCCATCAAGGTCAACATTATCTATGGGCTCATGGTGATTTCTAATATCATTGTGGATGTGGTCCTGATTGCCTCCTCCTATGTACTTATCCTTCGAGCTGTTTTCCGCCTTCCTTCTCAAGATGCCCGACTAAAGGCTCTCAATACCTGTGGTTCTCATGTCTGTGTCATGCTGTGCTTTTACACACCAGCGTTTTTTTCTTTTATGACACACCGTTTTGGTAGAAACATTCCCCGCTACATCCACATTCT
>NW_027548544.1:0-865 GCF_008692635.1 Crocuta crocuta
AATGTTTGTTGATGGAATGAATGAGGAGAGGTGGGTGTTTCCATATTACAGGTGAGGGAGGGGAGTGCAGGTTCAATAGATTCTACAGTCACGGAGTAGGTGTGTGGCCAAGTGAACCTGCTGCATCTTGTCCCCAGGTGAATACCGCTGACTACGAGGCCTGAATCCAAAGAGCAGACAGTTTTATCTGAGGCTGGCTTAGTACTCTTAGGATTACAGCCCTTGTTTCCTGTGAAATGGAATTCTCATCATCTGTGAAATTCTTAGAAATGGTCCGGAGATACAGGGATTTCCTTCATGTGGTTTTCCTCTCTCCTTCTGAGCAACGTGCACAGCCAGCTTTTAAACCGCTCTCGAGGAGAGGTGGGTGCCGTTGTCCAGTGGCATCGTGTGTGTGCCTGCGCGTGCGCACTTGAGATGCCGCGTGCCACGGTCTTGTTTGCCCGCAAGCATGTCGGCCCCACCATTGTGTAATTAGGGAGGATGCTAATGTTCCTTGATTGGAAAATGTCACCCTGCGTGACTAATTTGCCAACAGGGCCTAATTGAAGTTCAGCATCATCTGCGGCTCCCGTTGGTCTTTCTTCCGAGGTGTTGGGGCAGAGGCAGTGGGGGTGGCAGTGGTCCAGGGCCGGGTGCGTGGACGCCGATTTATTGCCCCTCATCTCTCAGCAGTGCGGGGGTCAGATGGGAGATCAGCTGTGGTTGAAATGGGGTTGGCCGTAAGGGAGAAATGCAGGGCTGGATTAACCCATGTGGCAGGTGGCACTCAGTAAGTAGCTGGGCTTTCTCCAGGGAGGACTTTTTTTTTTTTTTTTGAGTAAGGGGATTTTTTTGTGTGGATGCAGATGCCCCGGGCTGCAGG
>NW_027548545.1:0-865 GCF_008692635.1 Crocuta crocuta
GTCATTGTCACTCCAAGCGCACAGCTGACGCAGGGTTCGGTCTCCGTGTGCACGTTCTCTGGGTCTGGACAAGTGTCTAGTGACTTCCATCCACCATTGTGGCATCAGAGTAGTTTTGCTGCCCTAAACTCTCTTATTCCTCAGAACTGGTCCACGAACAAGCTTGGGGGCCCCAGGAGGGAGGGAGGGAGGGGGTCTATGGGACGTGCGGCGGCCCCACCCCCTCCCCCTGGTGTGTGCAGGGCCCGAGGAAGACCCTCGCCTTTTCCCCGTGTCCCCCCAGGTGCCCACCGGGCCCGGAGCCCCCATCTGTGTGCTGGAGAGCGGGTCCCGTGCTGCGGTCTCCTGGGCGCCCCTGCCAGGCCGCCTCCTCACCGGGGAGTGGGGAGATGGTGGCGGCTGCGGGCAGGGAGGAATAGTAGATGGAATGAATCCACTCCCGTGGAGTGTGTCAGGCGCAGGGCCAGGACCACAGCACGCGCTCAGTTAAGTGTCACTCACTGGACCTCCATCTCTCCCCAAACCAGCTGCTGAGTCACAGGCTGCTTTGGTAAGCCATTGTTGCTTCCATTTTTTATTTACTTATTTGAGAGAGAGAGAGAGAGCAAACAGGCTCTGGGCCATCAGCATAGAGCCACATGAGGGGCTTGAACTCACAAACTGAAACCAAGAATCAGATGCTCAACTAACTGAGCCACCCAGGTACCCAAAGCTATTTTTTTTAAGTTCCTGCAGACTAAGGGTGCTATCTTATGCTTCTGTGCAGTCCTCCAGCAAAATCTCTGTCTCATTTATTTTCCATCCTCCATCCTGCATCCACCCATCCATCCATCATCCACCCATCCATCCATCCATCCTTCATCCA
>NW_027548546.1:0-865 GCF_008692635.1 Crocuta crocuta
CCCTCGCCAGCCCCCAAGGAGCAGGCATTTCCCACCCAGACCCGCCCCATTGCTGGGCTCAGAGCAGGGGCCTCCCCTGGGGAGCGTGGTCATCTCAGACATGGACACGACCCCCCAAGGACATCTGAGCGTCCCCAAGCCCCAGGACTCCCACTGGCCTGGGGGAAGAGTCAGCACCTCGGAAGCCAGGTGCACCCAGAAGGGGGAGCTGGGCTCGGGTGCCCAGAGAATGTGACCCGCACGTGCCCACGGCAGGTCCTGACTGCAGGCCACCTGCAGCGCAGAGGGGACAGAGGCCCAACAGGCTGGGGCTCACACTGGAGGCCCAGGGCTCCCTCTCCCCTCCGAGGGCCCCTGTCAGGCCCCCTCGCCCCCTCATCCGGCAAGACCCTGGAGGGACACAGGTGGACACCTGAGACCAAGCAGGTAGCAGGGCAGCCCCCCACCCCCTGACCCCGCTGCTCAAGCATAGACAGGTGGCCCTAGGAGTGGGGTAGAGTCAGATGCCGTGTGGAGGCCATGCCAGCAGTGTGGGGGGCACACAGGAAGGCTGTGCCCGCCTCCACTGGCTCGGACACCCGGCCGACAGCCCAGACCCCGCCATGGGCAGCCCTGCACAGTGGAGGACATGTCCAGACCACAGCGCTGACCCCGCGGCCTCCTACAGCCAGGCCTGGCAGACCTGGCACCCTGGTGGGCAGCAGCCTGGAGGGTGCCCTGGGGAGCCGGCTGCCCCTCAGCCCCCCGGTCCACCGGCCTGCACCCCGCAGGCCTCCCCCTGACCAGCGCCTGCCCCTGTCCCCACGGAGGCTGGGACTCCGGGTCCTCAGTCCACCTCCACAGCATTGCCCCCTGCCCTCCGGGC
>NW_027548547.1:0-865 GCF_008692635.1 Crocuta crocuta
CTCTCTCTCTCTCTCTCACTCTCTCTGTCCCTCTCGCACATTAACTCTAGCTCTCTCGCTCTCAAAAATCAATTATAAGAAGAATTTTATATGCACTTGATTTCCTTGGGGGCATCGATTCACACCTGAAGTGCCTGGAGCAGTTTGTGTTTTCTGGATGCAACATGGACTCGCACAGCAGTGGGTAAGAACGTCTTCCGACAAGCGAGACTCACAGGTGGATCCCAGCGTGGCTGCCCCGCCCTGGAAGCGGCAGAAAAGGAGATGCTAGTTGTCTGTGCCACACGAAGGCCACGCAAGGTCATCTGCAGGTGCCTGGAAGCAGGTGCCACAGAAGGGAGGGGCAGGCGAGGGTTGCTGAGACACCGCTCAACGAGTCAGGCTGGGATGAGCTGGGCCGTGGGCCAAGCTGACGTCTCACGGCTGCCCTGGACGACGGCCGCCTCGGGCTCTGATGTCGCGGGTCGGGGAAAGGTCGGGGAAAGGTCACCGGAAGGGACATCTGTCAATGCGTCCAAAGCACCTCTTTGTTCTTGTAAGTAACCACAGGGTGAATGTTTCTGAGAGCCGGTAAACCCAGAGTTCAACATGATGGGTGAAAAATGTCAACTCTAGGTAGTTTCATCGCCTCGCCAACTTTTCTGTGAAAGAATTATTCCAGAAAGATCGGGCCATGTGAACCTGGGCTGGGACGGATGTATGGTCCCTGATAAAACCCAGGGCCTGCAGGCCCCATCCCATTGCCACACCCTCAGCAGCCAAGGCAGCCCTCCCCCCACACTGATCGGGGACAGCAGGTGCCCAAGGGCCCTGCAGTGGCCCCACGAGGGACACCGACTGGCACCACACCAGGGGCACTTCATGG
>NW_027548548.1:0-865 GCF_008692635.1 Crocuta crocuta
AGGACTTGTATGTGGTGTGTGTGCTAGAGTGGATAATCTGAGGGAGAGAAGAATGGCTCCCATGAGATCTGAGAGGTGCAGAGTGAGATGCAGGGTGGGGCACTGTTTGGGAGAGAAGGTCACTAGAGCCAGGGACACTGGAAATGGTGAGTGAGGAGGAACTCACTTCCTGGGGCTGCCCAGGGAGCTTGAGTCCCCATGGAGTGTGGGATGGAACTCTCCTGCTTGTTCCCTCACGAACATTCAGTAAAGTCTACGTTGCTCAGGAACACTTTATGAAGTCAGACTTGCTTTTGTTGGAAGGTGCAAAGAAGTGGGTGGATGAAAACAGAGCATCCTATAGAATCAGTCACCTTGAGATCACCCTTGTATCCCTAGTGACCAACCTTGTGGCCAAGGGCAAGGCTGTTGTCTCGCAAGGACGTGGAGCCCGATGTGCTCTACACCCTCCATAAGTAGCTGCTGAGTGAACGGAATTCACAAGGTCTATAACAGCAGGAGGCTTGTGAGTGTTGCTTTACCCTTCCCCTACAGCCTCCCCTCCCCCACCGCGCCTCCCCAGGAACATAGATGGTTCTAAGATCAACTGGGGCTTTGGGCAAAGGTTCAGCTGGATTTGTTTGTTCCTCCCTGATCCTCTTTGACTGTCCATGGTCAGGATCGTAGCCAGCTTGAAACAAACACAAACTAAATAGGAAAACAGGAGAATAAAATAACAGCAGTGTGTACCTCTAAAGCCCTGTCTAGTGCTGATAGAGCTGATGAGATAAGAGGAAAATGTATTTAAGCAATAAGAGGGCTTTGTTCCTGTTGAAGACTTCCCTGACCGTGAATGTTTTAGATGCAGGGATAAGCGCGCCCCCCC
>NW_027548549.1:0-866 GCF_008692635.1 Crocuta crocuta
AAAAAAAAAACTTAAAAAAGAAACAAAGAAAAAAAACTGTGGAAATGAGCAGTGACTTTAAGAAATATGTTGAGAAAATATCTGAGTATCCAAGATTGTTTCATCATAAATATTCTGTTTAAATAGTAATTTCACAAATCCCTGAAAATAGTGCAATTCTTCTAATGCCAAAATCACCGGTGACCACAGATCGTTTGCTCTGAATAGAAAGAGCGTAATATTCTCAGACTAGTTGCAACTGATAAACAATACAATCTAATATGCAATAGTGAAGACTTAATTTGAATATTTTAGGGAGGGGTTGAATATAAATGTTGATGTTTGAATGCAAACTACCAATTGGGTGAGACGCACAAACAGCCTCATCTCTAATGGTAAAGGCTGAGAACCTAACATGCAAACAGCAGTCACCAAAGGACATTATAACCCTATAATAAATGGCTGACAGATCCCAAACCTTTCTAAGCTATATAAACTACAGGATGAAAAAGAAAAAACAAAACAAAACGTACTTCCAACATGATTTTTTATTCAAGAGTTCACACTTGACTGCCAGCCTAATTAGGTATTGCTATAGAAGTTCACCTGATAGGTATCTCAGTACAAAGCAGTGCTCTGAAGGTCTAGAAGGTGCAAGGCTCAATTTCACAGCATTTCATTTTCAATTCCTCTGGTATAAAAGCATGCTAACCCAGCACTGACAGAAGTAGAGCTACATCAGGACGGTGCATGAGCAGGATTCAAATGAATCCTGTGACAGGAGGAATTACCGTCTGGTTCAGAGTGTTTGTGGAAGCCACTCGACTTCAGCATTAACATAAGGCAAGGGACAAAAAGTCTTTGTCAAGAAAGAGAACTCTGCAATC
>NW_027548550.1:0-866 GCF_008692635.1 Crocuta crocuta
AAAAAAAAGTGTAGGTGAGAATTAAAGAAAAGGTGGATCAATAAGATCAGGATAAGATTTTCGAGCTTTGTTCTTGAGGCAGTAAAGATAATTTCTCTTCTCTTCCATTTTTCCCCCAAGAATTGGAAGGAATGATCAGATGGTTCACATAGACTGGTAAAAGGAAAAACTCGAATTTGAGAGATCATTTAGGGGCCTAATCAACAGTGCAAGGTGGAAAAAAATGAATTTTCTGATAGAATAAAATGAAATCAAGATGAATTCATGATAGTTTAGGGTTGGAACACAATTCATAGTGAAAGGTTTGTATAATTGAAAATAACTAAAATTTCAAGTTTGGATAACTAGGGGAATGACTATATTGACAATATGTGAAAAATCAGAATTTGGTAGGGTGATAGATGATAAAAACTTACTTTTAGAATGTTAAGTTGAAAGTTCAGACATCTTTTGCAATGGCATGTCCAGCAAGCAATGGCAAATTTGAAGCAGTAGCTTGAAAAAATATTCTCATTTATTGTATAGTAGCAATTATAAGACAATGTAGAAAGAAAATGGGAAGTATACGGGGAAAGAAGAGAAATTTGAGGAGAAAATAGGTTAGTTCAGTTTCACATGTAAGAGGAATATTCAAGATGAAATAGATGATGAACAGTGTCAAATGTTCTAAAAAATATTCAATAATTGAGGAAAGGTGATTATATTTGCTGGCCATATGGTAAGAAATTAACAGCTGAATATTCATCTATAAGTTTTTGGCTATTAATAGGTATTAAGAGAACATTTCATCCAAAAGCAATGGAATACATATTCTCCTTAAGTGCACATGAAATATTCTCTAGGGTAAATGATATGTTAGGCAACAA
>NW_027548551.1:0-866 GCF_008692635.1 Crocuta crocuta
AAATACACATATATATATATACACACACACACACACAAATATATACAGTAAGGGAGATCACTACCTTGATAGAGTCTTAATAGATTTATTGGAAGTGGGAAGGCTTAGGAAGTAATTTATGGGGTTGGATTTATTCTGGGTCACTTGATGTAGGGGGTTTATTGGGTTGGGCAGAATAGGACAGAATAGTTGAAGACAAGTGACTAGAGCTAGGTGGGGTTGGTGGTTTCAAAGTAAATCTTGACGAGACAGCTGTTTGATGTTTATTACACCAAGAAGGGGTCTTTACTCTCATAAGGCAAAGCGGAATAGTCCAACATCAAATTAATGGTCTTCAGGAAGTTCTTTGTATTAGTTTCCCAAGGCTGTTGTAACAAATTGGGTGACTTAACACAATATAAATTTATTCTCTCATGGTTCTGAAGGCCAGAAATCTGAAACCTAGGAGTGGTCAGTGACACCCTTTCTTCCAGAGCCCTTAAGGGAGAATCAGCTTCCGGAGCTATCGACATTCCTGAGCTTGTGGCTGCAACATCCTCTACTCCATCACCACATCACCTGCTCCTCTGTGAGTGTCTCTCTCCAAACACTCTCCACCTCCCTCTTAGAAGGGTGCAAGTGATTGCACTTAGGCCTATCCAGATAATCCTGGATAAACTCTTCCTCTCAAAATCCTTAATTCAAGCACATATTTTGCCACGTTTTGACTTTTAGGAGGTGTATTGAGTTGGATAGTGTTACCCAAATTCATGTCCGTCTGGAACCTCAGAATGTGACCTGATTTAGAAACAAGGTTTTAGCAGATGTAATTAGTTAAGATGAGGTCATACTGGCTTGGGAGGGAAGGGGGCTAATCCAATGACCAG
>NW_027548552.1:0-866 GCF_008692635.1 Crocuta crocuta
AAATTCCAAAATTCAGGAAAAAAATCTGATATAGGAACACAATTTTCTCATTTGCAGATGAAGATACCAAGATTCAGAATGGCAAAGTGGTTTCCCTGATGATTTCGAGCTTTAACCCTTCTACTGTGTCTGGATTCCCCACATGCAGGACCGTAGTGGAATTGCTTTGCCATCCTTCACTCTGCCCATAGGGGATTAGTCTGGCCACTTTGTATCAGAGCATGCAGACTCTCCCATTATAACATGGCAGACAATGCTACACATCGCTACATCTCATCTTTTTTCCTGGTTGGTATTCCTGGTTTGCAAGATTTTCAGTGCTGGATTGGTATCCCCGTCTGCCTCCTGTTTGCCCTGACCCTGCTGGGGAACAGTGTAATCATCTTTACCGTCAAACTAGAACCAAGCCTCCACCAGCCTATGTACTTCTTCCTTTGTATGCTGGCAGTGAATGACATGGCTCTTGCCTCTTCCACAGCCCCCAAGATGCTTGATATCTTCTGGCTGGATGCACATTGGATTGACTTTGATATCTGCCTGACACAGTTATATTTTATCCACACATTGTGCATAATTGAATCAGCCCTCTTGGTTGCCATGGCCTTTGACCGCTATGTAGCTATTTGTATCCCACTGCGTTATACAACCATCCTGACGACACCAATGGTCATTAAAACGGGTCTGGCTGGTATGACCCGAGCTATCCTCATGGTTTTGCCCTGTCCTCTTCTTATTAAAAGGCTACCATATTACACTAAATATGTCATCAATCATGCCTACTGTGAGCACATGGCTGTGGTGAAGTTGGCCAGCGCCAACACCCATGTTAACAGAGCGTATGGAATCTCTGTGGCCCTTTCAGTGAT
>NW_027548553.1:0-866 GCF_008692635.1 Crocuta crocuta
CCCTCCCCTGCTCACGCTGTCTCTCACTCTCTCCTAGAAATAAAACATTAAAAAAAAATGACTAAAACTGACTGTGCCTCAGCGACAACTGTCCTTGGAAGTGACAAGTAAGCTGAGACCTGAGAGGTAGGCAGGAGCCCACCAGGCAGAGGAGGCTGAGGCACGGCAGCGTGCACAGGAGGACGGGAGCCTGTGCAGACGCCCGGTGCAGCACGGCCGGCGGCGGCTCCACGTGCAGATGCGGGCGCCGCCGGGTGGGCCCTGCAGCCAAGGGGCTTGCCTGCTTAAGGACAATCAGACGCCCCTGCAGCTTCACAGAAGGGTGACCGCCATATTTGCTTCTAGAAACGGAAAGGGTCCCGATGAGACAGAACATGGGTTGTACGAGGACAGCAAAAGGGACAGAGAACAGACCTTACAGGCTAGCAGGACACAGAGCCAGGAGCACTGAGTGCACACTCAGGTTATTTTCTGGAAATCTTACAGCAGAGATTTTCTGAAAACACAAGGCTGCAATGATGCGAAGAACTCGGGCAGTTCAGTGTTACATTAACGTGGAAGTGCAGCAAAGTGCAAAGGACCAGTCTCGGGCTCAAATCCTGTCATACTAGAGCACTGAGCCCTTGATCAAATACCTCAATTTCCTGAGCCTCAGTTTTCTCATCTATAAAGTAGGGGGACACTTCTGTCTTCAGAGCTGTGACTGAAATAAGCAAACTACCAATGGCCGCCACATCAGATTTAGGAAAAAGGCCTTCATTAGCACAGCCTCACTGTGTGATTAGGAACTACCGCCACCTCCTGGCAGGATCCTGCAGGAGCACCCCGCCCCCTCCCCGCACACCAGTGCCTCAGGAACCTGTGCA
>NW_027548554.1:0-867 GCF_008692635.1 Crocuta crocuta
CTTGTGACAGGGTGTCTGTTAGAAACAGCAATAGCCATTACTGTAATAATAAAATGTTTCGAAATTGGAAAATTCTATATTAAATATAACGCACAGATAACCTTTGTGTGGAAAATGATAGTGATGTGAGCCTTGGAACCACTTCTTTATTGTTCCGGGAAAACGGATGATGACAGATTGCAGGCATATTTAGGAAACAATTTCACTGGACGCAGTGTTTTCATTTGCTAATTTAAGACTTTTCATGATTTCTTCCCCCAAAAAGGATTCAGAAGAGTTTTGCATTTATACTCCAAGGTGTTGCCACTTAATATTAATAGCCATGGTATTTGTTTGGGAAACTATTCTTTGCATAACAAAAATATTATTTAAAAAAATCAGTTTTGTATCTCAATATATTTAGCGGTTTTTTTTTCCTTTGAGAGAAGTTTAATTCTCATTTGAATCTAAAACTTCTCTATTAAGAAAAAAAAAAAAGAGGAACACAAAATAACCGAGAGACCAAATGTCAAAGAGAACTTTCTTTAAAAGACCTTCCAATTAGTAAGGGACATGAATGGGGGGGAAAAGCCTCAGCTACAAAGATATAAAGAAAGAAAATCAGGGCAAATGAGATGTTGAATTATTTGCAACAAAAGATGGGTGAACGGGAGATGGGCGAGGAAATACCACATTCTCCAGTTAAAGGATTATGTTGCTTTCGAGTCTCAGCCCAGCCCTCCAAGCGATGTGACCGGGCAGGGGCCTGCCAGCCCCCCCTGTGACCGCGGTGACGGGGCCGGGGTGGGCCAGCCGGGCGGGCTGGACACTCTTCCCTAATCTGTCCTTCAACAGCTGCCGATGTGAAGTGTTATGTTTGAGGCTAGA
>NW_027548555.1:0-863 GCF_008692635.1 Crocuta crocuta
GTCTTCTTACCCAAAGAGCTGACTGAGTCACACTCTCTTGCCGGGGTGAATCAGCGAAGACACATGATTCTTATTCTGAGATCTAAGATGCGGGTGAAAAAGTTTGAAACGGTGGTGGCAGTCACATCTGGGTGTGTCCTGGGGAAGGACAGCTGATTGACCGCCCGAGTGGCACCGCTTCCAATTGTTGTCCGGGACACAGCCCGCCAACCTGCACACTCACAAATTCATTCGTGTCGCTATCCAGAGTTGACTGGGCTCAGGGGACTGATGCGCCCTGACGACATCACATCACCTGGAGGTGATATATCTCCAGGCTGTTTGGTTCCCTTACAATAAAAGACACAGGGTGTGGGTAACCTGTACATACAGTGGCTCCTTCACCCCGGCCACATCTACCCTTCAATCCACCCATGGTGAGTAGGCTACGTGGAAAACAAATATGTGGGAATATTGCTTTGTAAGCCTAGAATCAGAACAAGAGACATTGGCTGTAGAATTCAAATGTTCAGTGGTGTCAGGTGTTTGGATTCTGTCCATTGGACTGAATTCTTTTGTTGTTTCCAAGTAAAATGAAATGAAACCCTTTCAAGCATTGTTTTTGGTAACAATCTGATCTGGATGTACCGTGACTGAATGCTGCAGTCAGATTTTAGGGCTCGGAGTGGTCAGACCAGAAAGGCTCAGCTTGTTGGCCAGATTCCTTGCATTTAAAAATATATATACACTGCTGGGGCCCCTGGGGGCTCGGTCAGTTAAGTGCCCAACCTCAGCTCAGGTCCTGATCTCACCATTCATGAGTTCGAGCCCCGCGTTGAGCTCCGTGCTGACAGCTCAGAGCCTGGAGCCTGCTTCCGATTCTG
>NW_027548556.1:0-867 GCF_008692635.1 Crocuta crocuta
CTGGTAGCCTATTATCTAGTCCCTACCTCATTTTATGGCCCTATGAAAAACTTCCCAAATGATTTCTTTATCCCCAGGTCCATTTACCCATTCAGAGCTCTCCAAGGCAATAAATTAGAAAAGAAACATAACGCTCAAAATTCTTTTTCTCTAATGCATAGATCAGTTGAGCTCAATCAACCTGTCTTCTTAAAATTATTGTGAAAAAGAAAAACAAAATCCTGCCCTATTACAGAATCCTGAATGGCTATAGTGAGTGTTTTTTGTGTTTGTTTTTGTTATTGTTTTTAAAATAGCAGTTACTTTTTTCTCACAGCGCCAGTAGTTTATTGTGAACCTCTAAAACGATTTGAGTTAGAAGATGAATTTGCTTTACTGGCCATACAGTTATCCTTGTTTACTGTTCTTCCAGATCTGAGATAGATAATGAACTGCAAGAGTAAGTCACATGCTTGAGAAGTGTTGTTCAGTCAAGCAACTTGATCTGACTGATTTGCCCCATCTCTTTGATTTTCTTGCATTTATATTTCAAAAAGTAAGATTTAATATGGTTTAATTTGGTGCTAATCTGAGTGGTACGTCTCTGTTTTTCTTAGTTCTCAACATTTGTTTCAGAATTAAGGAATCGCTCCCATGCCTTGCTTTTAAATGTTTACTTTGCAGCCAATGTAACAATCCCCAGAACAGACTTTTGCAGCTTTTATAGTGAAAGGCTTCATCTCCCAAGTAAGCACATGGCATAAGAAATAGAAAATAAACCAAGGAATGGAGAGGGAACTATGGCAGCAATTGAAATAGAAATGTTGGGCTACTTTCTTATAGTTATATCTGGCAAGCATGGAAAATTCGTAGTCCATCCATATATTC
>NW_027548557.1:0-867 GCF_008692635.1 Crocuta crocuta
TGGGGACAGTGATGAATCAGAGTTAAGACTCCTTTGAGAAGATGAGGCTCCCACATTGTCTGTGCAGGTGTGGTTCTATTTTATGAGCATCAAGTTTAAATGAACAAGCAAAGGCTTTTCCCAAATGAGACAGTCTTGCCGGGTACCCTTCCTCAGGCCAAGCGTTTCTGCTGATCATGTGTGGGGCCGGCCTGGAAACTGAGGGCCACTCGATGCCTGCGTGTCTGGCCCCAGCACAGAGCCATCCCTGCAGGCGGCAGCCAGTGGCTGCGGTGCCGGGCCCACGTCTTGTTCCACTGTGGTGACAGCTCTTCTTCCTCTGAGGAAGGGAGGCCTTGCTGGGAAGGCCTCTGGGCAGCAGGGCGCAGCCCCAGACCCCCTCGGGTGCCGTGTGGAGGGGCTCGGCGGCAGGAAGGGTTGGATGGGAACGATTCTCGTTTGCACTCTTGTGGAACCTTACCAGCGAGGTGTAGCCGTTGCTCTCAGAGCTGTCTGAGAACAGAAGCGTCAGGCTCGTCCCTGCTTCTGCCAGCCAGTCAGTAGTGAGTTGCTAGGGGATTATTTCTAGAAGTGTCATTGTGGGCTCTTGAGAGAACTTCCGAGGACTTCTGCAGGCCTCCCTCTTCCCATGACTGGGAGCCTTGGACTCTAATCTGGCTGTGCCTGTGCCCCGGCTGGACCCCACTCGCCATCTCCCACACGTCCTGAGTTCTGTCCTGTGCCCACCTGTGTCCCCACCTGTGGCTCCCCTCGTGGCTCCACCTGCGTGGCATGTCTTCAGCTCAGACTCCATGTGTCTGAAAGTTTCCCAGCGAGCTCCTCGTTTCCCCAGCACACGTGCCCCTCTGGGCCATCTCTTAGTGGCTC
>NW_027548558.1:0-867 GCF_008692635.1 Crocuta crocuta
GCAGAGGGGCCCCCATCCTCCCCGACCGAGGGGACTCCCCAGGGGTCTCCCCAGGTGGGCGCAGCTCAGCAGCCTCAGGGCGCCCCGGTCCCCGAGGCCCCCGGTGCAGGCGCCGCAAGCCCACCACGTGAGCAGGGTGCCGAGAGCCTGGCCGCGCCCCCCGCCTTGGGCGCCCGCAACGACCCCCTGGCCCGCAAGGCCAACACTCTGCTGCACTTCCTGCTGGAGAAGCACGTGAGCAAGGAGCCCATCACCAAGCCCGCGCTGCTCAAGGTCGTCAGCAGGAAGTACAAGGGCCACCTGCCCGAGATCCTGAGGCGCACGTCCCAGCGCCTGGAGCTGCTCTTCGGCCTCGAGCTCAAGGAGGGCGACACCGGCGGCCAGTGCTACGCGCTGGTCTGCAAGGTGGGCCGCCCGGGCGACGGCGGCGACAAGGGGCCGCCCACCAGAGGCCTGGTCCTGGCGCTCCTGGGCGTGATCTTCATGAAGGGCGGCCGCGCCAGCGAGGAGGATGTCTGGGAGTTCCTCAACATGCTGGGCGTGTACGCGGGCCACAGGCACCCGATCCTCGGGGAGCCCAGGAAGCTCATCACCCAAGAGCTGGTGCGCCGGAAGCTGCTGGAGTACCGCCACGTGCCGGCCAGCAACCCTCCGCGCCACGAGTTCTTGTGGGGCCCCAGGGCCCGCGCCGACACCAGCAAGATGCAGGCGCTGCAGGTGCTGGCCAAGCTCAACGACGTGGCGCCCAGCTGCTTCCCGCAGCTGTACCAGGAGGCCCTGCGAGATGAGGAGGCGCGCCTCAGCGCCAGAGTCCCAGCCCGGGGGGCCTCCGCTGGCGAGGCTGCGGCGCCTTCCAGGGCCGGGGGG